>NC_071265.1:122500-167500 GCF_023375685.1 Ictalurus furcatus | reverse complement strand
CACTGGAACAATGTCGTTTCTTCAGGACCATGGTGCAACACGGAACTGTACACAACAGTGCAAATACACAACAATGTCAGACGAGTGCAGGACAACACACAGGACAATAAACACACAGGACAATAAATACACAGGACAATAAATACACAGAAATCGTGATGTAAAGGATCTCTTCTGTAAATCTCTGGTCAGTGGTCTGTGAGTTGGGGTAAAATGTGGAAAAGGGCAGATGGTGGTTTACTCAATGTGTGTGTGTGATGCTACATGAGCAGCAGTTCAAAGAGACCCAGCTGACAATAAAAGGTCCACAGGACGTCACCTAAATGGCCTCTACAAACGTCCCCCGAACGTCCATGTGTAGGGTCCCCTTGATGTCTTACGGATGTTCAGGGGACGATCACAGGACATCTAGCAGCCATTCGGGATGCTTAGGGGACCTTTGCTGAAATGAACACATTCAGTAGTGTTATGATTTGCTATCCTCTGACGTCCTCGGAACGGACGACCGAATGTAGACCTCAGTGGATGTTCGCAACGTCCAGGGCAGGTCCCCTGTTTGCTGGGGAGTCGGTGGTTTGACGTGTCTGGGAGGAAGTGTATGGTATGTGGTAGGTGTGATGTGGAGGAAGTGGATGGTATGTGGTAGGTGTGATGGGAGGAAGTGTATGGTATGTGGTAGGTGTGATGGGGAGGAAGTGTATGGTATGTGGTATGTGTGATGGGGAGGAAGTGTATGGTATGTGGTAGAAGTGATGTGGAGGAAGTGTATGGTATGTGGTAGGTGTGATGGGAGGAAGTGTATGGTATGTGGTAGGTGTGATGGGGAGGAAGTGTATGGTATGTGGTATGTGTGATGGGGAGGAAGTGTATGGTATGTGGTAGAAGTGATGGGGAGGAAGTGTATGGTATGTGGTAGAAGTGATGGGGAGGAAGTGTATGGTATGTGGTAGGTGTGATGTGGAGGAAGTGGATGGTATGTGGTAGGTGTGATGTGGAGGAAGTGTATGGTATGTGGTAGGTGTGATGGGAGGAAGTGTATGGTATGTGGTAGAAGTGATGTGGAGGAAGTGGATGGTATGTGGTAGGTGTGATGGGAGGAAGTGTATGGTATGTGGTAGGTGTGATGGGGAGGAAGTGTATGGTATGTGTGATGGGGAGGAAGTGTATGGTATGTGGTAGAAGTGATGTGGAGGAAGTGTATGGTATGTGGTAGGTGTGATGGGAGGAAGTGTATGGTATGTGTGATGGGGAGGAAGTGTATGGTATGTGGTAGAAGTGATGTGGAGGAAGTGTATGGTATGTGGTAGGTGTGATGGGAGGAAGTGTATGGTATGTGGTAGGTGTGATGTGGAGGAAGTGTATGGTATGTGGTAGGTGTGATGGGAGGAAGTGGATGGTATGTGGTAGGTGTGATGGGAGGAAGTGTATGGTATGTGGTAGAAGTGATGTGGAGGAAGTGTATGGTATGTGGTAGGTGTGATGTGGAGGAAGTGTATGGTATGTGGTAGGTGTGATGTGGAGGAAGTGTATGGTATGTGGTAGGTGTGATGGGGAGGAAGTGTATGGTATGTGGTAGGTGTGATGGGGAGGAAGTGTATGGTATGTGGTAGGTGTGATGTGGAGGAAGTGTATGGTATGTGGTAGGTGTGATGGGGAGGAAGTGTATGGTATGTGGTAGGTGTGATGTGGAGGAAGTGTATGGTATGTGGTAGAAGTGATGGGAGGAAGTGTATGGTATGTGGTAGGTGTGATGTGGAGGAAGTGTATGGTATGTGGTAGAAGTGATGTGGAGGAAGTGTATGGTATGTGGTATGTGTGATGGGGAGGAAGTGTATGGTATGTGGTAGGTGTGATGGGAGGAAGTGTATGGTATGTGGTAGGTGTGATGTGGAGGAAGTGTATGGTATGTGGTAGAAGTGATGTGGAGGAAGTGTATGGTATGTGGTAGGTGTGATGGGAGGAAGTGGATGGTATGTGGTAGGTGTGATGTGGAGGAAGTGTATGGTATGTGGTAGGTGTGATGGGGAGGAAGTGTATGGTATGTGGTAGGTGTGATGGGGAGGAAGTGTATGGTATGTGGTAGAAGTGATGTGGAGGAAGTGTATGGTATGTGGTAGGTGTGATGGGGAGGAAGTGTATGGTATGTGGTAGGTGTGATGTGGAGGAAGTGTATGGTATGTGGTAGGTGTGATGTGGAGGAAGTGTATGGTATGTGGTAGAAGTGATGTGGAGGAAGTGTATGGTATGTGGTAGGTGTGATGGGGAGGAAGTGTATGGTATGTGGTAGGTGTGATGTGGAGGAAGTGTATGGTATGTGGTAGGTGTGATGTGGAGGAAGTGTATGGTATGTGGTAGGTGTGATGGGGAGGAAGTGTATGGTATGTGGTAGGTGTGATGGGGAGGAAGTGTATGGTATGTGGTAGAAGTGATGTGGAGGAAGTGTATGGTATGTGGTAGGTGTGATGTGGAGGAAGTGTATGGTATGTGGTAGGTGTGATGTGGAGGAAGTGGATGGTATGTGGTAGGTGTGATGGGAGGAAGTGGATGGTATGTGGTAGGTGTGATGGGGAGGAAGTGTATGGTATGTGGTAGAAGTGATGGGAGGAAGTGTATGGTATGTGGTAGGTGTGATGGGGAGGAAGTGGATGGTATGTGGTAGGTGTGATGGGGAGGAAGTGTATGGTATGTGGTAGGTGTGATGGGGAGGAAGTGTATGGTATGTGGTAGGTGTGATGTGGAGGAAGTGTATGGTATGTGGTAGGTGTGATGTGGAGGAAGTGTATGGTATGTGGTAGGTGTGATGGGGAGGAAGTGTATGGTATGTGGTAGGTGTGATGTGGAGGAAGTGTATGGTATGTGGTAGGTGTGATGGGGAGGAAGTGTATGGTATGTGGTAGAAGTGATGGGAGGAAGTGGATGGTATGTGGTAGGTGTGATGGGGAGGAAGTGTATGGTATGTGGTAGGTGTGATGGGGAGGAAGTGTATGGTATGTGGTAGAAGTGATGTGGAGGAAGTGTATGGTATGTGGTAGGTGTGATGTGGAGGAAGTGGATGGTATGTGGTAGGTGTGATGTGGAGGAAGTGTATGGTATGTGGTAGAAGTGATGGGAGGAAGTGTATGGTATGTGGTAGGTGTGATGGGAGGAAGTGGATGGTATGTGGTAGGTGTGATGGGGAGGAAGTGTATGGTATGTGGTAGGTGTGATGGGGAGGAAGTGTATGGTATGTGGTAGAAGTGATGGGAGGAAGTGTATGGTATGTGGTAGGTGTGATGGGAGGAAGTGGATGGTATGTGGTAGGTGTGATGGGGAGGAAGTGTATGGTATGTGGTAGGTGTGATGGGAGGAAGTGTATGGTATGTGGTAGGTGTGATGGGAGGAAGTGTATGGTATGTGGTAGGTGTGATGTGGAGGAAGTGTATGGTATGTGGTAGGTGTGATGGGAGGAAGTGTATGGTATGTGGTAGGTGTGATGTGGAGGAAGTGTATGGTATGTGGTAGGTGTGATGGGAGGAAGTGTATGGTATGTGGTAGGTGTGATGGGGAGGAAGTGTATGGTATGTGGTAGAAGTGATGGGAGGAAGTGTATGGTATGTGGTAGGTGTGATGTGGAGGAAGTGGATGGTATGTGGTAGAAGTGATGTGGAGGAAGTGTATGGTATGTGGTAGAAGTGATGGGAGGAAGTGTATGGTATGTGGTAGGTGTGATGGGAGGAAGTGTATGGTATGTGGTAGGTGTGATGGGGAGGAAGTGTATGGTATGTGGTAGAAGTGATGTGGAGGAAGTGTATGGTATGTGGTAGAAGTGATGGGAGGAAGTGTATGGTATGTGGTAGGTGTGATGGGAGGAAGTGTATGGTATGTGGTAGGTATGATGGGAGGAAGTGTATGGTATGTGGTAGGTGTGATGGGGAGGAAGTGTATGGTATGTGGTAGGTGTGATGTGGAGGAAGTGGATGGTATGTGGTAGAAGTGATGTGGAGGAAGTGTATGGTATGTGGTAGAAGTGATGGGAGGAAGTGTATGGTATGTGGTAGGTGTGATGGGAGGAAGTGTATGGTATGTGGTAGAAGTGATGGGGAGGAAGTGTATGGTATGTGGTAGAAGTGATGTGGAGGAAGTGTATGGTATGTGGTAGGTATGATGGGAGGAAGTGTATGGTATGTGGTAGGTGTGATGGGGAGGAAGTGTATGGTATGTGGTAGGTGTGATGTGGAGGAAGTGTATGGTATGTGGTAGAAGTGATGTGGAGGAAGTGTATGGTATGTGGTAGGTGTGATGGGAGGAAGTGTATGGTATGTGGTAGGTGTGATGGGAGGAAGTGTATGGTATGTGGTAGAAGTGATGGGGAGGAAGTGTATGGTATGTGGTAGAAGTGATGTGGAGGAAGTGTATGGTATGTGGTAGGTATGATGGGAGGAAGTGTATGGTATGTGGTAGGTGTGATGGGAGGAAGTGTATGGTATGTGGTAGAAGTGATGGGGAGGAAGTGTATGGTATGTGGTAGAAGTGATGTGGAGGAAGTGTATGGTATGTGGTAGGTGTGATGGGAGGAAGTGTATGGTATGTGGTAGAAGTGATGTGGAGGAAGTGTATGGTATGTGGTAGAAGTGATGTGGAGGAAGTGTATGGTATGTGGTAGGTATGATGGGAGGAAGTGTATGGTATGTGGTAGGTGTGATGGGGAGGAAGTGTATGGTATGTGGTAGGTGTGATGTGGAGGAAGTGTATGGTATGTGGTAGAAGTGATGTGGAGGAAGTGTATGGTATGTGGTAGGTGTGATGGGGAGGAAGTGTATGGTATGTGGTAGGTGTGATGGGGAGGAAGTGTATGGTATGTGGTAGGTGTGATGTGGAGGAAGTGTATGGTATGTGGTAGAAGTGATGTGGAGGAAGTGTATGGTATGTGGTAGGTGTGATGTGGAGGAAGTGTATGGTATGTGGTAGAAGTGATGTGGAGGAAGTGTATGGTATGTGGTAGGTGTGATGTGGAGGAAGTGTATGGTATGTGGTAGAAGTGATGTGGAGGAAGTGTATGGTATGTGGTAGAAGTGATGTGGAGGAAGTGTATGGTATGTGGTAGGTGTGATGGGGAGGAAGTGTATGGTATGTGGTAGGTGTGATGTGGAGGAAGTGTATGGTATGTGGTAGGTGTGATGGGGAGGAAGTGTATGGTATGTGGTAGGTGTGATGTGGAGGAAGTGTATGGTATGTGGTAGAAGTGATGTGGAGGAAGTGTATGGTATGTGGTAGGTGTGATGTGGAGGAAGTGGATGGTATGTGGTAGAAGTGATGTGGAGGAAGTGTATGGTATGTGGTAGAAGTGATGGGAGGAAGTGTATGGTATGTGGTAGGTGTGATGGGTAGAATGGGCTAGTGGCTGGGAAGTGCTGATGAAACTGGGAGGAAATGGTGTTGGGTACCTGATCCCCGTCAAAATGAAAAGTTTTAAAATACATGACACTACAACACTAATGCTGTTTTGTTTCCTGTGTGTGTGTGTGTGTGTGTGTGTGTGACAGGGTAAAAACGCTGCCAGTGCAACACGGGAGTGGACTGAACAGGAAACTTTGTTACTGTTGGAGGTACTAAACTCATTTCTGTTGTGTGTGTTTTAATCTGACCTGTGTGTGTGTGTGTGTGTGTGTACTGATCTGACCTGTGTGTGTGTGTGTTTGTGTGTACTGATCTGACCTGTGTGCGTTTGTGTGTGTGTGTGTGTGTGCTGATCTGACCTGTGTGTGTGTGTGTGTGTGTGTGTTCTCTGCTCAGGGTTTGGAGATGTATAAGGACGACTGGAACAAGGTGTCGGAGCACGTGGGCAGCCGGACGCAGGACGAGTGTATCCTGCACTTCCTGCGGTTGCCCATCGAGGACCCGTACTTGGAGGAGGGGGCGACGGCTCTGGGTCCGTTGGCGTATCAGCCCGTCCCCTTCAGCCAGGCCGGGAATCCGGTCATGAGCACCGTGGCCTTCCTGGCTTCCGTGGTCGACCCGCGCGTGGCCTCGGCTGCAGCCAAGTCTGCTCTAGGTGAGAGGTCAAAGGTCAAAGTGCATTGGATAGGTTGGTTGTGGAGGTTTGTAAAGGTTTTATGTGTAAAGGTATTGACACCTTGTAGCGGTACACTGTGTGTGTGTGTGTTACAGTTTACTCATTTACTGTACAATGTCCTAAAATTATACATTAATGCAAAATCTCTTATTATCCAGAACTGCTTTAGTGAAAAACGCTAAAATAAAGTGTATTGTAAAGGTTTTGTGTGTAAAAGTATTGGCACCTGGTGTATACATTGTCTTTGTTCATAGAAAGCTCAACTGGCATGTCTACTCTGTCGTGTGTGTGTGTGTGACAGAGGAGTTCTCCCGAATGAAGGAGGAGGTACCAGCGGCTTTGGTGGAGGCTCACGTGCGGCGTGTGGAGGAAGCGGCCCGGGTGAGCGGCAGACCAGATCCACTGTACGGCTTGGAGGGCAGCGGCATCGCCGGAACCGGCCTGGAGGACAGTGATAAGCCTGGTAACACACACACACACACACACACACACACACACAAATAATGGGCCACTACAGTCAGTAGTCAGCACATCAGACGTGTGTGTGTGTGTGTGTGTGTGGCAGAGGAGAGCAGTGACGAAAGCAAGAGCAGTGACGCTCAAAACACAGAGGACAAGAGAGACAACAGCAAGGTAATGAAGTGTTTAAGGAAGTGTTTGTTACATCAATATGTGGGCTGTACACTGTTCTAACTGTGTGTGTGTGTGTGTGTGTATGTGTAGGAGAGTAAAGATGGAGTGAGTGAGGAGGAGGAGAAGCAGGGTGAGAACGGGAAGAAAGAAGAAGAAGGAGGTAAAGAAGGAGAGACAGAACGAGAAGCAGAGAAGACAGACTCGGACACAGGTACGTTTTGTTCCCATTGGCTGGACACAGTGACATCATCGAGGGAGGAGTCACCACTGTATAGATTATAGATGTATAGAGTAGATAGAGAACCAAAGCTGATTTTGTGAAGCATGTGTGTGTGTTTGTGTTTGTGTCTCACACAGTCAGTCATGTGTTTTGTGTTTTGACAGCTTGTCAATCAATTTAGCCCCGCCTCCTAGAGCATGATGAGGTCACAGCACACATGGTGTGTGTGTTCCCCATTGGAACTGAACTAGACTTTAATTGTGGTTTATATCGTGATTCTACACAAAACATCACATTTATTGAAGTGAAGGAAAACAATATCGTTTACAAAATTATTTACAGATAAAATAATTCAGTTTTTAATAATAATAAAGGTCACTTTCCATCAGAAGTTCCATCATGAGTAGAATGGAGTGGAGGAGTGAGTAATTAAAGTGCCATGTGATCTCAATATAAATACACCTGTTCCTGGAAGAACCCAGAGCATCACACAGCATCATGACGAACAAGGAGCGATCAGAACAAGCCCTGAACGTATCAGTCAAGGTTTGGTTATTAAAAAAATTCAACATCAGAAGAGCAACTCTGCCTAAAGGAGAGCATCCAGGAGGGGATTAGTCAGAGACACAACCAAGAGGTCAAGAGGAAACTGAAGGAGCTGGAGTGATCCACAGTTCAGATGGAGATGCTGTTCAGAGGACAACCACGACCTGGACACTTACACTCCACACCGCTGGAAGAACCTGTGGAAGAAGTTTCTCTGGTCTGATCAGGACAAAACTGAACTTTTGGTGATCACCCTGAGAAAGCCATCCCCACTGTGGAGCATGGTGGTGGTAGCATCATGTTGTGGAGATGCGTTTCATTGGAAACTGGTGAGGGTCGAGGGGGGATGGATAGAAATAGATAGAAGAGGGGAAAAAAGAAAACTCTTCCAGGGGCTGGGGGGCGGAGCTTCACCTTCCAACAGGACAACAACCCTGATCACACCGATAAAGCGACACTGGAGTGGGTCAGCACCAAGAACCTGAATGTGTTCCAATCACCCAGTCAAAGCCCAGACCTTCATCTCTCTCTCTCTCTCTCTCTCTCTCTCTCTCTCTCTCTCTCTGTCCCCCTCTCTCTCTCGCTCTCTGTTCTTTCTCTGTTCTCTCTCTCTCTGTCCCCCTCTCTCTCTCGCTCTCTGTTCTCTTTCTCTGTTCTCTCTCTCTCCCCACTCTCTCTGTTCTCTCTCTCTCTGTCCCCCTCTCTCTCTGTTCTCTCTCTCTGTTCTCTCTCTCTCTGTCCCTCTCTCTCTCTCTCTCTCTGCTCTCTCTCTCTCTCTCTCTGTTCTCTCTCTCTCTCTGTTCTCTCTTTCTGTCCCCCTCTCTCTCTCGCTCTCTGTTCTCTTTCTCTGTTCTCTCTCTCTCTGTCCCCCTCTCTCTCTGTTCTCTCTCTCTGTTCTCTCTCTCTCTGTCCCCCTCTCTCTCTCTCTCTCTCTGCTCTCTCTCTCTCTCTCTGTTCTCTCTCTCTCTCTGTTCTCTCTTTCTGTCCCCCTCTCTCTCTCGCTCTCTGTTCTCTTTCTCTGTTCTCTCTCTCTCTGTCCCCCTCTCTCTCTCTCTCTCTCTGTTCTCTCTCTCTCTCTCTCTCAATCCCCCTCTCTCTCTCTGTTCTCTCTCTCTGTTCTCTCTCTCTGTCCCCCTCTCTCTCTGTTCTCTCTCTCTCTCTCTGTCCCCCTATCTCTCTCTGTTCTCTCTCTCTCTCTGTCCCCCTCTCTCTCGCTCTGTTTTCTCTCTCTGTTCTCTCTCTCTCTCTGTCCCCCTCTCTCTCTCTCTCTGTTTTCTCTCTCTCTCTGTTCTCTCTCTCTCTGTCCCCCTCTCTCTCTCTGCTTTCTCTCTCTCTCTGTTCTCTCTCTCTCTGTCCCCCTCTCTCTCTCTCTGTTCTCTCTCTCTCTCTGTTTTCCCCCTCTTCTCTCTCTCCATTCTCCCCCCCGTCCTCGCTCTCTGTTCTCGCTCTCTCTCTCTCTGTCCCCCTCTCTCTCTCTCTGTTCTCTCTCTCTCTCTCTGTTCTGTCTCTCTCTGTTTTCCCCCTCTTCTCTCTCTCCATTCTCCCCCCCCCCCCGTTCTCTCTCTCTGTTCTCGCTGTCTCTCTCTCTCAGGTGATGTAGAGAAGGAGAAAGAAGGAAAAGAGGGATCAGAGGATGGACAAAGGGAAGGAGAGAGTGATGGAGAGAGGAAAGCGAAGGTGGAGAGAGATGTTGGTGAGGGGAATCTGGCCACTGCAGCTGCCTCTGCGCTCGCTGCTGCTGCTGTTAAAGCCAAGGTGTGTGTGTGTGTGTGTGTGTGTGTGAGTTTAATGCTGTTAAGAAAGAACCAAGAATGATTTTGATGGTGAATAACTGATGGTGTGTGTGTGTGTGTGTAGCACCTGGCTGCGGTGGAGGAGAGGAAGATCAAGTCTCTAGTGGCTCTGCTGGTGGAGACTCAGATGAAGAAGCTGGAGATCAAACTGAGGCACTTTGAGGAGCTGGAGACCATCATGGACCGAGAGAGAGAGGCGGTAAGGGATTATGGGTAATGTGGGGTTCACACACTTTAGTTCTCCAAAAGTTTTAAAAGTTCCTGAACTGCCCTGATCTGATTCCTGTCCAAAATGCTGAGGAGACTTTTTTAAACCAAGCTCCCCTCCCCCCCAATAGTTCCTGGAGAAATACAGACTTTGAAACAAGAACTAAAAAGGTTCTTTGAATTATACCTGGTTTCTGTGGTGGAAATGTTCATGAAGTTCTTGAGTTCCTGAAAATCCTCCTGTGGTGGAATTGCACCTCTGGTGTGGTAGAACCCATGTTAAAAAAAACCCCAGAAGCACACCGTATGTTTGTGTGTGTGTGTGTGTGTGTGTGATGTGTGTGTATGTGTGTGTGTGTATGTGTGTGCGTATATGTGTGTGTGTAATGTGTGTGTGTAGTTGGAGTATCAGAGGCAGCAGCTCCTGGCTGATCGTCAGGCGTTCCACATGGAGCAGTTGAAGTATGCGGAGATGAGAGCACGCCAGCAGCACTTCCAGCAGATACAACACCAGCACCATAGCAACCAACCCGGCAACCAGCCCGGCAACGCCCCGCCCATCCCCCACCAATCGGCTCCTAACGTCAACGCCCCGCCTCCTGCACCCAGCCTCACCCCGGCTGCCGCCAACACCCCCAGTGAAGCTCCGCCCACTTCTACATCTCATGGCTCCTCCCCCAACAACATACAGCCTGGAGCCGTGCACGGTAAGAGAGCACACACACACACACACACACACACACACACACACACTAATCAGTAAAGCAGTCAGTACATACAGAAACACTGTATTGGAGATGTTAATCTGATGTTTGATGTTCTTCTCATCTCTCGCTCTCTCCATGTTCCCCTCAGACTCCGGCACTGCACTAACAGGAGATTCCCTTCATCCCTCCGGCCCAGTCACCCCTGCACAGTGAACACACACACACACACACACACACACACACACACACACACAAGGTTTGAGGGGTTGAATGAGAAGGATGATGAAGATTTGTTTTTGGGAGACTTTTAATCTTTTAAACATTTCACTTTAAACTGTTCAGACCACAAATCCGACTTCAACACATTAACTATATACTCTATACTCTATATGATGAAAACAGTGTTAAGTGTGGGTTTGTGTGTGATTTATGGTCCAGTGTTTTACCTGCAGAACCCTGGAGATGTTTCACCACCTCACTGTAGCTACTTCAGCTTCTCACAGGAGAATAAATAAAAATAAGCTGCACTTTTAAAAACTTTTCCGAGACCAGAAGGATGAAGTCCGATTTGAACCTGAAGCACTTATAAACATTATTTTACTAAAAGTCTCCTGGGGTTTTGTACTGATTGAATGAAGGCGCTTGATTAGGACCGAATCTTTGTGAAGGTGTTTGTGGACCAGGTGAGAGCTTTAGGTTTTTAGACGCTCCATCTGTTGGGATTCATTTGATTTTTTTTACATGCTTTGTTTTGAATATTTTTATGTAGGAATATCTGTTAGCATGATTAATAACTGAGGGACAGAACAGTGTTAAAGCCTGAAACTTCTCTTCATCCACTGTAAATAAACATCATGTACTGTAAAACTGTTCCACTTCCTCTTCATCACTTCCTCTTTACTTCCTCTTTACTTCTTCACTTCCCTTCATCACTTCCTCTTTACTTCTTCACCTCCCTTCATCTCTTTCTCTTTACTTCTTCACTTCCTCTTCATCACTTCCTCTTTATTTCATCACTTCCTTTTCATCACTTCCTCTTTACTTCCTCTAAACCTCCTTTTCACTTTGTCTTTCATCCTGGTTTCACACACCCTCCATATCTGTAAGTGTTTATAGGCAGGTGTTTAGTGTGTGTGTGTGTGTTCACACAGCACACAAATCTGATTCATTTCCTAAACGCCAGTTCCCAGATTACACCACTGACTGCATCTCATTTATTCATTCCCGCCACAGAGCCACATCCGTTGCTATAGTGACAACAGAAGCATGGTTGCTATAGTGACACTAAAGGCATGGTAGAGGCATGTGTAAATACAGAAAGCAACCAGAAGGCCCGCCTCTCTGCTGGTTCACTGCCTAGACTCCACCCCTTTATGCTGGTGTTTGTAGATGTCCACAGATGGAAATGTGGGCGTGTCTTTGAGTCCATTTATGGAAGTGTTAAAACACGGGCAGTTAGAAGGACGTCGTTGGTGTTTTTGGTTTCTGATGACGAGATATTTCAAAATACACCTAACAGGAGCTGAGTTAACATCACAACGCCAGATAGCTAACATGAGATATATAAATATATACATTTCCTCATTTGTAAGTCACTTTGGATAAAAGCATCTGCTAAATGAATAAATGCAAATATATTAGAGATGCACCAATACTAAATTTCTCAGCCGATAACCGATAAGCGATTATTCAGAGTGAGATCGGCCCATACCGATAACCGATACCGATAGATCTGCCTTTTATGCCTTCTTTTAAATTAATAATAATTAATTCCACAATTCTGAAGGAAAACTTTATTCTCTCCATTTCAACACGTTTCACAGTAACTGGTCTCATAAACAGAAAACACATTAATTAACATTAATACATGAACTCAATTCTGAAGATTAAAGTAAGATTATTAACTTATTGAATGTTATTCATTCTTATTAACATTGAATTGTAAAAATCCTCCTGTTAGTCTCACATTCACTCTCCACACACACAAGCATTTCTACTTCATCACTGACATCAAACTGGTGATATATAGGCCTAATATAAACCTTTTTTATGATGATATTAACTCATTATTAACTGCATATAAATATACTACTCAACAAGTATATTTTTCTGTGCAATATATACTTTTTTGTCAACTCAGCTTCATTTAAATCTTTGAATGGTGTACTGGCCCTTAAATTCAGCGTGACCAGAGCCAGGGTGGGGGGTGGGGGGGGGGGGGGTTGATTAGACTCAACGCCGCTTCACTGCTGCTCACTTCTGGTGTAAAATTTTAGCGATGCAGAAATTACAGAGATTACAAACCGCACAGCGCAAAATCCTTGTGTTTTCCCGCCCTCTTTTGATTGATAGGATATAATCCACCCTGAACATCTGATGTTTTTAAACTATCGGCTGATAGCGTGAACAGTAGCTTTTATTGGCGGATACTAATTATCGGCCGATACATCGGTGCATCTCTAAAATATATATAAATATATTTGGACTTAAAGACACACCCACCTGTATCACTTAGTCACGCCCACACAGAAAGTCTCCTGCTCCAATCAGATTTGTAGATTGTGTGAATTTGTAGTTTGAGTTCTCTTCCAGTGTTAAAATATCTGATTAATACAAAAATAGAAAGAAAAAACATTAAGCACTCTGTCTGTCTGTGTGTGTGTGTGTGTGTGTGTGTGTGTACCTGAAGTATGAAGTTAAATGAAGGAATGTGAGTACCTGAGCAGTAAAATGAGGGACGGTGAAGTTACACCTGCGCTCGAGTGATTGTGTATCTTCATATTTTTGTATTTTTATATTTTATCATGAACAGTTTTGCTGCATTATTTTACAATTATAACATGTTTGTGTCGCTGATTTATCCGTGTGAAAGTGTCGTGTTACACTCTGACACCGAACGTGTGTGTGTGTGAGAATTACTTTAATTTTATTTGTGTTTATGTCGTGTGTCTCAGACTCACACATTACAATAGTAATGCAGTTTACATGCATGCAACACACACTCACACACACACACACACACACGTTTTATCATTTCCGTTGTGAGACACTAGTGATTTATGAAGCAGTATATATGTGTGTGTGTGTGTTTGGTGTTTTTCTATTTGGGATGTTTGTGTTGAACAGTTGTGTGTTGGACGTCGGTTCTTTGGTGATCTGCTCAGCTGTTGATCAACAGACCGGTTTAGAAAGATTTACACTTTAATTTCACAAATACATTCATACATCTTGAACAATAAAATGTCATCAATGAGTTCAGTGTTGTGTTTTACAGTTATTATTATTATTATTATTATTATGATTATTATTATTATTATGGGGCCAAGCACTGAAGGTGTGTAGGAAATCTACTGTTATTCTACCCTTTCTTCTTCTTCTGGTTAGGGTGTCTATGGCTGGTAAAAACAACACACTAAAAACGTCATTATTGCTCCTTCTCCAAATTTTATCCAATCTTCACCAAATTTGGCTCACATCACCCTGAGTCCCGTCTGAACCAAAGTTATCAAAGGAATATTGATATTCAAAACCATTCTTGTGTAACACGCTATCAAATGTGTGAAACTACAAATCATTCTTGAATCCCTTTGGATAAAGTTATGTCTCTGTTTTCCTGTGATACGTCTGTGTGACTTACCGAGCCTGGGTGCTTGGCCCCGAACATGCTGCTTTCATTATTAGTAGGATTTGAGAAAAAGTTTAGTATTTAAAGAATAAGAATATATATAATGTGTGTGTAGTTTGTGTATCCATGAAGCTGAGAATGTGTCGTCACTCCTTTCAGAGATGGAACTACTGAGAAAGAAAGAAAAACAAAACTCAGGAATCAGAGAATAAAAAGAAAAAAAATAAAGAAAATAAAAGGAAAGAAAGAATGAAAAAGTGTTTTAGTAAATATTTGCCCCATAAACTGTTGAATGTTGTGTTTAAGAGAAACAGGATTAGAGTGAGGTGTAGTAACACCACTAGGGGGCGCAATAACACAGTAAGACCACTTTAAATCTCTATTTATTCCTAATAATCAGTGTAAATTAAACACTTGACTACCTCAGATCTACTACTCCACTTCTTAAAAGCGTGGAGTTTACAAATCTCATAAAAATGAATGAATTTAAATCCACACTCAATGAGCAGAACCCTGAAAAAGCAGTATTAAGGTGACTGATGTGGTTTAATACAGAGCTTTCATACTGTACATCAACAACACACCTGGCTGGACAGGCGATGGCTCACCTGTACAGGTTACCCCTGCGTTTAACACTGAGGAGAGGTCATCTGCCTCACATATTACTGCTATATAACATTTCTCACCTGCAGTGTAGAATTTCCTCTGGATTTATTCTCAAGACTTTCATTATTTAATTGGCGTATACTCTTCTGGGGTTAAATACATTATTATTATTATTATTATTATTATTATTATTATTAATAATATTATTACTACTTTTCCACGACCCTGAAGAAGGAGTAAGCGGTAGAAGATGGATGGATGGATTACTACTTTTACCAAGTTATAAGTTTAGCCAAGTTCAACATTTTAAGAGGACTCAAAGTACTGGAACGAGAGCACATGTAGTTCAGTACTTTCCACCTCTGCTCACAGCTCAGAGGGTTAAAGTCACACACACACACACAAATAAACGAATGTCCATAATTCCTCTGAAAGTTCAGTATTTATTAATTTACAGTGGAATATTCTGACACACAGTGGTGAAGGTAATAAAGGAAATACTGATGGAAGTGTGAATAAGAACACAGTGAATTAACACATGCAGGTTTACACACGCGGGACTCGTTCCACTCTACACACCTCAACACTACAGGAGGCTCACAGGTGTTAACGCAGGTGTTAACCCACTACTGTGACCTTTTCCTCCCACTCCGAGTGGAAGAGGCAGATGAACGTTTTGATCTTCACATGGTGATGAAGTCTTCAGCTAAAGGTGTCGTGTATAAATAAAGCGACATGTCAGAGACGGAACTACGTTCAGTATCAGTGCTCTCCGATGGCGTAGGGATACCACAAAACCAGAACTACTTTTTACTGTATTGCTGCAGTGTTTGAAAGCGTTTTCTCTCACACACCGGTCTGATCTGAACACGAGATGCAGATCTACCTCTCGGTTTTATATAGTCACAGAATTTAAACCTTTAAACACCAACAGTGTGCTTCCTCACACACCTGCATCAGGAACGGTGACGAAATAAACAGATTGAAGGCACTTAATAAAAAAAAAGGATGATAATAATAATAATAATAATAATAATAATAATAATAATAAACAACTATGGACAGACGGAGAGACGGGGGGGGGGGGGTGTGCATAATAGGAAAAAATGACATACAGGAAATAAAATAAACTGCGTCTGAAATCTTCAACCGCTCATCACCATCCTGACCAGTTCTGTGGGGGGGGGGGGGGGGGGGGGGAGAGAGAGAGTCAGACAAATCCCAAATCCAACACGTCCTGTACTCAATATTTACACAATG
Source organism: Ictalurus furcatus (assembly GCF_023375685.1). Lineage (NCBI taxonomy): Eukaryota > Metazoa > Chordata > Actinopteri > Siluriformes > Ictaluridae > Ictalurus > Ictalurus furcatus. Next base: position 151,851 of record NC_071265.1, on the reverse strand, counting down.
CTCTGGCTGTCAGTCAAACACCATTTCCATGGAAACACCCAATCAGAGGCAGTGGAAGCAGGACAACGAGAGAAACTGAAAGCAGGACTACAGTAAGCTGGAATGTGCTGGGGTTAGAACAAGTCCCACCCCACCCCACCCCCCCCCCCCACACACACACTTTTATTGCTGACTTGTTCAGCTTGGACATCGCCTTCGCCACACCCCTGTGGAGAACTCCGGCCACATTACACAGGTGTGTTTGGCTCCTGCTGGCACTGGGTGAAGCACCACCACACCACTGCCTGCTTATGGTCTGCACTTATCTGCTTAGCTGTTCATCTTCAGCTCCATCAGCACCTGCTCACTGCACCAGCTTATTAAATACACCTAGCTTCAGTAAACACCTTCCTCATTTTTAACAATTCCATTTCTCACACAGGAAACAGGATATGACATCAAGCACCTAATGTCAGGGTTCGTCAAGTAGCATGGGTAAAGCGTCGCCTGCTGCTGCTTTCCCGGGGTTTGGAAAGCTCCAAAATTTCAGACTCGGATTATTTATATAGTAATTACACTATAGTGTTGTAGGACATGTACACGGGCACACACACACACACAGACACAGTTACACTGAGCTGAGGACAAGGGAACAACATCCCAGGAAACACAACAGGAAGAGAGTCCCAGAATACAGTCCTGGAATACCCAAACACAATCTGGGAATACTGGGATGCAGAACTAGAACAGAGTGTAACTAAGGATATAAATATGACTAACTGATTCCCCACCCCACCCACCCACCCACACCCACACCCACACACACACACACACACACACACTGAACAGGAAGAGGAAAAGGGGCAGGGCATCAGCCAGTCCTACTAGTGAGCCAGTTAGCACTGCAATAGCCACAAGCAGATATGCTACATGCTATAGAATAAGACAGGACAAAGAGAACGGCAGTGAACCCAGAGACAGAGACAAGGTGACTGTCCGTACCAAACACTCAGCCGGCCATGATGTGGCGCACAAAGGCTGTCGAGGTGGGGGAGGGGGCAAAAACATACATTAATAACACATGTAGACACGACACCTTTCTCTCTCTCTCTCTCTCTCTCTCTCTCACACACACACACACACACACACACACACACACACACACACACACACACACACAGAAAGAGGGACAAATGGGTACGGGTTTGTTTTACCTTCATAATTAATGCAGCCATTTGCATCCTCATGTCCCGCCAACAGCGTCTCTACTTCCTCTTCCGTCATCTTCTCACCTGCGCGCACACACACGCACAGGTTGGGGTGCCAGATACACACATCAAAACTTTAACACCATTTACAAACTACATTTCTGTATTTGAGTTTTCCCTTTAAAACAGACTACAGCACTTCTGTATAAATCCCACTGAGGGGACGGAGCTTCAGGTCAGCTCAGTGTGCGTTACCCAGAGTGGTGAGGACATGGCGGAGCTCTGCACCCATCACCGTCCCATTTCCCTCTTTATCAAACACCCTCAGACCCTCCACAAAGTCCTCAAACGAGCCCTGGTCCTTGTTCTTAGCGATGGCCTGGAGCATGGGCAGGAACTGCTCAAAATCCAGCATCTTCATGTTCATCTCTGATAAAGACAGAAAAAAATACTACTGATCTAATATTGGGATGATCATCATCATCATCATCATCATCATCATCATCACCACACCCAGCCAACACATCAACACACACACACACTGAGTGAATGTCATCTCACTCCTCATGTTTTACCCTTACATCTTACTGAAGTGACATGTTCCCATTTAAACCAGACTCTCAGTACTTCCGTATGAAACCCATTCAGGGGCGGAGCTACACCAGCTCAGTTTAATGTCACAGTATTACAGGTTTGGACCAATCAAGTGTGATATGCAAATGATTAGAAGATGACGTGTTGTGGTCATGTGACCTATTTAGTGTTAGTGCTAAAGACATGCCCGTCTGTGTGATGTATAGATAGAGCCTGAAGGTTCTGACCTTCAGCTTTGGGGTTTCCCAGCACTTTGAGAACTTCGGCATTGACAGGGTTCTGACCCAGAGCTCGCATCACGTCTCCACACTGACTGTAGCTGATCTTCCCATCTCCTGTCCGGTCAAAGAGCAGGAAGGCCTCCTTAAACTCTGAAAACACACACACACACACACACACACACACACAATGTAGATTTACTCAATATAACCGTGCAGAAGCAGAGAACACTCTGGTGTTAAAGCAGTAGTAAAGAGAAACATGCTTTAGTTCAGTTTCACTGTCTCACTTCTCTAACACACACACACACACACACACCCACACCAGATGTTGAACTAAACTGGTCACATGGCCACAGCCCATCACATCAACGTGAGAATAAAGATGTCTCCATCTGAGCTGTAACAGGATTATTATGCAACTATAAATGGATAAAAAGTACAGAGTCATGGTCTAATAAATAATAAATGTAGTTGTTGGCACACAGCTGTGTAAGAGAAATAAACACTTGGGAGAGGTGGTGTTGGAGGAAAGTGATCAGCTCTGTGTCAGGACACATCCCCCAACGCTGGTGTTGATTATTTTCCTCTAACAGAAGCCCCAGTGTTTTTATTCCTTACATCATTAACTCTGATAAACAACTCAGAGCCAGGAAACCACGGGTTAAAGCACTTCTACACGTTCTGATTTCACTGTTCTGGGGAAATCCTGTTTATTATTACAGTGTTGAGCTCTGAGTGTGTGTGTATAAAAAAACACTTAGTAAGGGCAGGAGAGAGTGTGTGTGCCTGGAGGTGGTGTCGCTGTTTAGTTGTGAGGAATGCAGGCCGACTCAGACTGAACACTCCTGACCTTATATGGTAAAGGGGGAGTGCACAGGCCTCGACACTCCTGACCTTATATGGTAAAAAGGGGGAGTGCAGGAGAAAAAAAAAAAAAACAAGACGCAGAACTCAGTTGGACAGGAAATGACACGGAGGTGAAGAACAGAGAGGAACGCAGCCTAAAAAGGGCTCAGGATCATCAGCGATAAACGGATGACAGAGTCTGAACTTAAACAAACAGCAGAACCTGCACAGGAATAAAGCACAGCGCCACAGAACCAGGGCACGACTCAGTAAACCTTACAAAACATGCACTTTACAAAATCTCATCTAATGTTCCCCAGAAAAACTGAAACATTTACACACCTGGTATTTTCACTTAAATCACTTTATCATTAAAAGTATTTGTAGTGCTAGATTTGGCACAGTGTTGTGTCCTTATTTAACCTTTTTTGGTCAAAGTTTCCTAAGAATCTGCCAATTACAACCATTAGTAATATGAGATTGAAGAAGGGGGCGGGGCTTACAGGAGGCTTCGTTAACAGGCAGTGGTGGCTCAGGGGTTAAGGTTCGTGGTTACTGATCAGAAGGTCTGGGGTTTAAGGCCTAGCACCACCAAGCTGCCACTTATGGGCCCTTGAGCACGGCCCTCAACCCTCTCTGCTCCAGGGGGCGCTGTATCACAACTAACCCAGTGCTCACACTTCCTAACAATGCTGTAATGTAATGCTGTAATGTGACAAATAAAGGCTTCTTCTTCTATCAGAGAGTACACATCACTTACAGTCTATCCTTCCACATTCAGGTGTCTGCCATTTTTATATTGAGAAAAATGGTGGATTACTGGGTAATAACTCTGACGTTAGAATATGTAAAGGTCAGAAGTTACCTTCCCATTACCTTCATTTACCTGCACGCTATAGACCACTCAGTACACCTGTACAGGTACAAAACACCACACCTTTCTACAGACGTTGGTCTCAAACATCATCTTACTGCCATTTACTCTATTTTACTAAAATTATTGAAGTTTTAGGATTTGAATAATCATGAACCCATCATGCGGGGATTAGTGATATCTCATCACCATGCCAAACACTTCCAATAGTTATTAATAAAACTATTAAACCATAAATCACTCATTATCTAATTCCACTCACCGGCCGGGTCCTCACCCACCCACACACACACACACACACACACACTAACCCCGTCAGACATGAACATACAGCCTGGAACAGTGTGGAAAATAAAAATACACAGAATTCAGATTAAACACTGATTAAATATAAATGCAGATAAATAATAGGAGACATTACTGGAAAGAAAGCAAACAACATTAAATATTAACTCACCAAGAATCTGATCCTCCGAGAATTCAGACTGGACATGTTCACGGTACAGAACATAATAGAATAAAAACACATGATTAGAGACCTTACACAGCGAGATGTTTAATAAAACGATCATCTGTTCGATTAAATAAAACAGCCGCGCGCGCTTCAGCTCCTGAGGTAATGTTAGCATTGTTAGCTATCGGAGTTTCCTCAGGCTTGAAGGCCTCCACAGCGCGCGCCGCTCAGCACACACACAAATATAATAAAATATTTTTTTTTCTAATCTGTGTTATTATTTGTGTTAAAACTGTGTTTTCTCAGTCACTCACCATAGTGACAGATGAGGAGAGGTGACGCGGGACAGCGGGAGGAGAAACAACCGGAACACAGTGAGACCAAACCCTGAGCGCCTTCTCCTCAGCCGACACGGCGGCGGGCTTTTATACCTGTGACGTCACCGCGAGTCGTCCAATCAGATCAGGCACGCGACAGGGTCTTCTCTCGTTTGCACTTAAAAGTACTTACATTGTTTACATATTTACTTGTTTCCATTCCATTCTTTTCTTTTCATTTCGCGTTTACAATAACATTGTTGTTTAATTTTAAACGCATATTTACATTTATATTAATTTTTATATTAATTTTTACACAATTCCAGAAAGGCCAGAGTTATATATCTTGTTTTGTGCTGTTATCTTTATATCACCACTTATTTTTCTGCTGAAGTTAAGATAATGACGAGATAATGTCCATTACCTCAGATGCGACACCGAGATCTGCAGCTACACGTCATGGACACTTACGCTGATCCTGAATGAGTGGTCAGTTTCATTGCCAGGGATGTCTCCATGGTTACCAGATGATGTTTGAGAGATGGTCCTAAACTGTAGAATGTGTTATTCTAGTATGCAACTGCTACATGATCTCAGAACAACATGAACAACTTTTGCCATCACAATATCATGAGGAAAAATTATGCTGTGATCTCTAGAAAACCGTACAGAAAAAATAAAGAACTCATAGCCGTTCTGGATTTCTGTTTTTCGCAGACTTCCATAAAATTTACTTTTATACTTACTCTTTTCTTTCACTCTCTCTCTCTCTCTCTCTCTCTATATATATATAAGCAGTTTATCCTGGTCAGGGAGCGAGGCAGGAATACACCTGGACAGGACACCAATTCATGGGAACTGACCAAGACACAGCTATCCCCCACCCCATCCAAAAAAACAGCCATTAGAGTCATTTAGTGCTCACTTTTAAAAAATAAAAAATAAAATAAATAAATAAATAAATAAATAATAAAATAAACACAATATAATTTGTTAATTGAGGGTTTGAACGACTTTCTGTAAGGCTCCTTTTAAAAATGTCTAAAATATAATGACACCTTTTAAAGACTTACTATACACCATAATGAACCTGCACTGAGAGGAGGTATGACACAAATGTTTTATTTTCAATGCACAGATTTACAACACTGACACAAAATACAGGAAATATTTCATGACCATGAACAGTGTGTGTGTGTGTGTGTGTGTGTGTGTGTGTGTGTGTGTTTAGACTTTCTTGTAGTAATTTGGTATAAAACACAATTCATGTTGGTAAATTTCACACCCTCTATTATTATTATTATTATTATTAACTGTTGGTGTTTATTGAGGATGAAAAAAGTAATTAAAATCCTGTATCCTATCTGCTATACGTTGTGGCGTGGTGTTACTGCGTCTCCTCTCCACATTTAAAGCGTATGAAGTCGAGAACCCGTGCGTTCTGCAGAGCGAGGTACTGTCCCACTGTGTACTGGGGTTCTAACAGGAAGCTCTGAGGTAAAAGGCGTGTCTCTGATTCTCCACACGATAAGTCCCCTACATCCCCCAGGCTCAGAGGCGCCTCCCCCACGATGTGCTGGCCCAGTTTTTTACCCAGCACCTCCTCCTGCCCCTCAGGCCCACCCTGGAACACCACCAGAGCGCCGTAACGCCCCATGGGCATGCCACTCTGCCCCAACACCGCCCCGTGTACATACGACCCCACACGCCAGTCAGCCGGCACGCCTACCGACACCGCCCGTCTCACTGAAATGTTCTCACCCAGACGCCCTGAGAGACAGAGAGAGACAGACAGACAGAGAGGGGGAGAGAAACAGAGGTGTCCTAAAGTTTAATAAAAATTTTAATCAATTTAAATAAAACATTTTATTTAAATGTTAAATTTAATGTAAAGATGAATCTTAATTGTTCCTTAAAGGTTCACTACGTGCAGATTTAACACCATTTCTCCATTAATAATGAAAACATAAAATATCATTAATAATACAACAAATCAATCAGCTTAATGAATATTAATAAACATTAGGGAACTGCTTTCTGAATATTAAGAAGGAGTGGGCGTGTCTCAGCGTTCAGGTTTTTTTTCTTTAAGCACCAATTGCAATTTTTCTAAAGATTAGGATAACTGAGGAGATGTGATTAGCAAATCAAACAAATACAAAACTGCGGTGTGTTTCGCTTTTAATTTAGCCCCGCCCCCAGCCAGAGCCAATAATCTAATCTTTAAAAGAAGTCGCATGGGTATTGGCTGTTTGAACAGAGGGGGCGGAGTCACAGTCAGGAAGAAGAGGATGGTTTATCAGTGATTTCAGTGCAAGTGTAATTCCTCTCTCTGACAGCAGAAAGTGCTCAACCACACACACACACACACTTTAAAGTGTACACTGGTACACTTCCTGTTTGTGTTTACCTATAGCGAGGGCCAGCTGGTCTGCAACAGAGGAACCCTCAGGCACAGCGAGATTACAGACATCCTCAGCAGACATCACACTCTGTAAACACACACACACTCCAGTTTTATGAGATGTTTTAATAAGTAAACATGGAGAAGGTTCCGGTTAGAGCGAGTACCTTCACATATCCACTCTGCGCTCTGCTCTGATGATGTTCCATCGTAGCGAAGGCGACGTCCTGCACCAGCTGCTGAAACGTCTCATTCCTCGCCACAAAATCAGTCTCACAGTTCACCTGAACACACACACACACAGTTCGTTTACATGCAGTCTAATGTGTTAATAATCAGACTGAGAGCTCATATAAACTCCTCAGTGTTAACAGAGTCCAATCTAAAAGAAATCTGACTGAACGAGGTGTTAAGTACAGAAGAACACACTCCAAACCGCACGTTATAGAAAAATAATCCACTGGGGCGGTGAGATACGGCCCGACACCAGTTACTGTTCCACCTGAAAGTAGGAAACTTTCTATAACAGCACCTTCTGGAGTGTTCTATTCCACCTTTTATTCCACAGCAATTTACCAACAATTAACATGTTTAATTTCTTAATTTCTTAAACATGTTAAATGACCTCACACATTTTAATCATTTATAGTTAAGATTTAATGTCGTGATATGTGTGTGAAACAAGTGAGTTCTTGTTGTCATTTACGTTATAGCAGCTATAAACACTCGTTCCCTCACCATCCCTCTCTATTCTCTCTTTCTCTATTCTCTCTCTCTTTATTCCCTCTCTTCAGGTTAATAAGACAGAAAATCTCAGTGTGTGGTGTTAGTGAGAAACAGTAAAGAGTGTAAACTCTGTACTGAAGATGTGGGAAAACTTAAAGTTACAGCTTTCCCTCTGACTGTTACACAGCGCTGACACTGGAGACTCCTTCCTTACATGTTACATAAACGTCTTCTTACAGACTAACGAATTACACACGTTTTTAATCTGTCTTAATTCTGTCCGCTGTACACGTCCCTCTGAATGAGTTGTGACTATAACAACAATGACGTATTAGAACAAGCGCATGAATATATTCCTCGTGCCGTTATAGAAAAATAACGCACACCTTCTGACCAATTAGATTGGAGAATTCAACCGCGCTGTGGTGTGATGTCCTCTTAATAATCTGTTAAACAGGAGAATATTCACCGTCTAACAAATTGTGTCGGATTACTCTCACCATCAAAATCTGTGTGTGTGTGTGAGAGAGAGAGAGAGAGAGAGAGAGAGAGAGAGAGTGTGAGTGAGTGAGAGAGAGAGTGTGAGTGAGTGAGAGAGAGAGAGAGAGAGAGAGAGTGTGAGTGTGTGGGAGAGAGAGAGAGAGTGTGAGTGAGTGAGAGAGAGAGAGAGAGAGTGTGAGTGTGAGAGAGAGAGAGAGAGAGAGAGTGTGTGGGAGAGAGAGAGAGTGTGTGTGTGAGAGAGAGAGAGTGTGTGTGTGAGAGAGAGAGAGTGTGTGAGTGAGAGAGAGAGAGAGAGAGAGTGTGTGTGTGTGTGTGAGAGAGAGCGAGAGAGAGTGTGTGTGTGAGAGAGAGAGTGTGTGTGAGTGAGTGAGAGAGAGTGTGTGTGAGTGAGTGAGAGAGAGTGTGTGTGAGTGAGTGAGAGAGAGAGAGAGAGAGAGAGAGAGAGAGAGTGTGAGTGTGTGGGAGAGAGAGAGAGAGTGTGAGTGAGTGAGAGAGAGAGAGAGAGAGAGAGAGAGTGTGGGAGAGAGAGAGAGTGTGTGTGTGAGAGAGAGAGAGTGTGTGTGTGAGTGAGAGAGAGAGAGAGAGAGTGTGTGTGTGTGAGAGAGAGAGAGCGAGAGAGAGTGTGTGTGTGAGAGAGAGAGAGTGTGTGTGAGTGAGTGAGAGAGAGAGAGAGAGAGAGAGAGAGAGAGAGAGAGAGAGAGAGAGAGTGTAATGAGCGATGTTAAGTCTCACCTCCACCATAACAGCTGCGTTCTCCTTCTTCAGCAGAGCGATTAGACCCTCAGAGGTTCTGCGGTTCTCCAGTTTACTCGCTTTACTCCAGCCTTCCTTCTGAGCCTGATCATGGAGCCAGTGTTCTGCCTGAACACCATCATTAACACACACACACACCATGGGAGTTAGGAATCTGTCCTTGTGCACACTGACATTAAGCACCCCCCACACACACACACACTCACTCATACACACACATGCAATGCACGCACGCACGCACACACACACATGCTCAGCTCACCTGTGTGATGTCATTGTTGAACCTCTCCAGAGCTTTCTTACAGTTGATGAAGGTGTAGCCCGTGGTCTTGCGGAGTTTCACCAGCAGAGCTTTATCAGCTGAGAACATCGAACGCCCCGTGTGTACACACTCCACACACACCACACACCCCACTAACCTCACCTGAACACACACACACACACACACACACACACACACTTGTATTCTCTGCTGTGAAACATGTCATCACGTAATCCAGCACATTATATTTATTAAAACGAATATGTTCTGTATTTGAATGAGCTCTCCTCCACGTGTTCTCACAGAGAGGAAGGAAATGAAATAAAGAACAATTAGGAAGTAAAACAGTTTATTATTTTAAGTCATTCACTGTATTTATGCAGTTTATATAAAATAAACAATATACAGAACCACATTACACAGTGCTGATATTAAAGGTATGGATTTTATTTTTAATGTCTTTATAAAATCATTCTGCTGAATAATTGAACATCTTTTTTTATACTGAAATATTTTTATTAAATAAAACTTCTCATTATAATTAAAAGTTTAAATAGTATAATAAACATTCATTATTATTTAATATTTTCACATATAAATGTGGAGGTGCAGTTATAAATGTGTTATATATATAAATAAATAAAAGATAATTAACTACAAAAGAGTTTCCCAACATAAAATGATCACAACATTCTGCAGAATATTATAAAAACTTAAATATTGAATGTATTTATAGATAATTGTGTGGGTTTTTATTGTGTATTACAGATTCAATTCGATGTTTGTTTTAATTCCTTTCTACATTTCTATAATAAAATAAACAGACTTTAGTAGTGATGATGAGAAAGACTGAATGTGTACTTTACTGCACTGTGGGATTATACAGAATACCAGTCAAGTGTTCACTAGATGTATTAGGGTGTAATCAGTAGAATCTGTGCTGTATCGGAGTGATAATATCAGATTAAATGCCTCTCTTACCTTAGAGATGTGAGCTCTGAGAGAGGAGAATAAACTGGAAGCCGCCATGTTGCGGCGGAATGTCACTGCAGCACGCGCACTACGGAAACCACGAAGGACATGAGCCTTCTATTTCCGCCTGTGTGTGTGCGCGTGTGCGTGTGTGTGTCTGTCTGTCCCCTAGCGGACAGGAGGGGAATTACTGCCTCTCCTCTCACCTATACATCAGATGTGTAACACTGACTCTGTCAATTCAAACTCACTTCAAAGGTAGCCTTATTGCATTTATGCTTTAATGGATTATTAGCATGACGTTTGTATTACTAAAGCTTGGATACATACTTTTGGGAACAAATCAGAAAAATAACAGAAATAAATAGACACACATGTACATACATTCAAAAAGAACCACGAGTGATGAAACTCATGAGAATAAAAACAGAATACATACAATACAGTAGAATTATAGTGTATAGTGTGTGTGTGTGAGAGAGTGTATAATGATTTAAGTGTATAATATGAGCGTATAATGATATGAGTATAATATGAGTGTATGATATGATTGTATGTTATGAGTGTATAATATGAGCATATAATGATATGAGCATATGAGTGTATAATGATCTGTATAATGATATGAGTGTATAATTGTATGAGTGTATAATTGTATGGGTGTATAAGTGTATAATGATGAGTGTATAATGATGTGTATAATTGTATGAGTGTATTTGATTGTATAATGATGTGTGTTTATTGAAATAAGTGTATAATGATATAACTGTATATGAATGTATAATGATATACGTGTATAATGATCCATCCATCCATCTTCTACCACTTACTCCTTGTTCAGGGTCGCGGGGGAACCTGGAGCCTATCCAAGGCGGGGTACACCCTGGACAGGGTGCCAGTCCATCACAGGGCACAATCACATACACACTCACACACCCATTCATACACTACAGACACTTTAGACACGCCAATCAGCCTACCATTCATGTCTTTACATGGTAGGCTGGTAGGCTGCTTTCCATGGAGTACTCCACTTTCCATGGAGTACATGGAGGAAACCCCCGCAGCACGGGGAGAACATGCAAACTCCGCACACACAGCCCTAGCGGGAATCAAACCCGGGACCCTGGAGGTGTGAGGCGAACGTGCTAACCACTAAGGCACCGTGCGCCCGTGTATAATGATATGAGTGTATGAGTGTATAATGATATGAGTGAATAATGATATGAGCATATGATACGGAACAGGACTTAGAGATAGGAAGTAAGCGCAGGAGAGCAGTCTTTATTGTGCCACTTAATTAAACACACGAGGAGGCAGGAAACCGGATCTAAACATAAAACTCTAACTCAAGCAAAGAGCATGAAACTTAACTCAAACAGTTCCCCTTTAACTATAAACAAGACAGGAAAACAATCCTCTAACAATGGCAGGAACACATCTAACTAGAACAGGAACATCTCACTTAACTAAAGCAGGAACATCTCATTTGACTATAGCGTAGCATAAGCACTCTTATCTAGGGCATGGCATCAACATTCTTATCTATGACAGGACTTAAACTTTCTTGACTACGACAGGATACAAACACTCAACTATGACAGGGTTTAAACTAAGTAACAGGAAAACAGACAGAGCATGGCAACATCACAACCTGGCACCATTATACATTCCGTCGTCTTCTCTGTTAGTCTATTCTCCTCTTTACATTACTTGGCTTGACGTTACGTTGCTTCACGGGCCGTTACGTTGCTTCACGGGCCGTTACGTTGCTTCACGGGCCGTTACGTTGCTTCAACGCATTAACACTTTAATAGTTTAATGCCACGCGATGTGCACAGCACTGCAAGGGGTTTAAGTAAACAGTCCCTTGATTGCCGACAGCTGGCGACACTTAACCCAGCTTTAGTGTCCATGCACTTCAATCACATGTGCGTTCTCAAGCTGCTCGTGCACGTTGTCGCCACAGCGCCATCTGCTGGCGGTACCATAACAGAACCCCCCCCCCTCAAAAGGTGCTCCTCCCAGAGCACCAAAAACCCCCCTGGGCCCCTGTGTAATCTGTCTCTTCATGCATTGGAAAAACAAGGCGGCCTCCGCCGGGCAGCAGACAGGCCGAGTACCACCCCCAGTGGGACTGAAGTTCGGGGCGATGTTCTCAGCAGGACTGGAACGCTGGGCGATGTCCCCAGCAGGACTGGGACGCTGGGCGACGTCCCCAGCGGGACTGGAAGGCTGGGCGATGTCCCCAGCAGGACTGGAAGGCTGATTGACTTCCTCTGCGGAGCAAGAAAACAGAGTGACGTCCTCATCGGCGCAGGCAAACAGAGCACTGTACTCAGTGGGGCAGGCAAACGGAATGCCGTACTCAGCAGAGCCGTCAAACAGAGCGGTGTAATCAGCGGTGCAGGAAAGCAGAGAGACATCCTCTGCGGGGCTGGAGATCGGAGGGACATCCTCTGCGGGACAGGACAACGGGACAGTTTCCTCAGCAGGGCAGGACAGTGGGACAGCTTCCTTGGCAGGGCAGGACAGAGGGACAGCTTCCTCGGCAGGGCAGGACAGCGGGACAGCTTCCTCGGCAGGGCAGGGCAGCGGGACAGCTTCCTCGGCAGGGCAGGACAGCGGGACAGCTTCCTCAGCGGCAGAGACCTCCCCGCAGTTCTCTGACTGGAGCTCTGAGGTCGCCAGGTTAACCTCGGGCTGGGGCTCCGGAGCTGAGACCTCCCCGTAGGTCTCGGGCTGGAGCTCTGAGGCCGCCAAGTTGACCTCAGACGGGGGCCCAGAGGTCGCCAGGTTAACCTCGGGCTGGAGCTCCGGAGCTGAGACCTCCCTGTAGGTCTCGGGCTGGAGCTCTGAGGCCGCCAAGTTGACCTCAGACGGGAGCTCCGGGGCTGAGACCTCCCCGCAGGTCTCAAGCTGGGGCTCTGAGATCACCTGGTTGACCTCCAACAGGAGCTCCGAGGCCGCCCTGTTGACCTCGGGCTGATAGATTGGTGTTATTAGACCTTGGTTCCAGATTTCAGGGGAAAAACCTACACTCAGAACCAAACTGAGGAGTTTTAAGATGGATAATTGAAAATTAGAGCTGGTGTGTTTAATCTTTTCATTCAGGATTCCATCAGGTCCTGATGCTTTCTTTAGTTTCAGTTTGAGTTCCTGCTCTGTAACTGAGAAGTCTGAATAGTTTAGATGACTTTTTATGGCCAAATCTAGTTCTTAAATTTTTCTGTTTTCCGTGATTTTGAATTTGTGTTGAAATATACATTTTTATAGAGTGTTTGGAAATGGGTTTTCCAGATATCCCCAACTTCACTTGAATTCTTCATGCTCCTTTTTTTTAGTTTGTTCCATTTGTCTAATTGTTTGTGTCCTCCCCCCCTCCCCCTTGTATTTGTTTAATGTTGTAAATATTGGGGGGGGGGGGGGGTTGCATGGTGGTTTAGTGATTGGCACACTTGCCTTGCACCTCCAGGGTTGGGGGCTCGATTCCCATCTGTGTGTGTGTGGAGTTTGCATGTTCTCCCTGTGCTTCAGGGGCTTCTTCCAGGTTCCCTGGTTTCCTCCACCAGTTCAAAGACATGCATGCAGCAATTGTGCTTAGCACTGGATTTGTCATATTGCTTTTCTACCATGTTTACTCCATCTACACATGATCATAAGATGAGTTCATATGGGCAGGGCTCATATCCATATGGTTGGAGCTTGTGTCCGTGTGGGTGGAGCTTTTAGGGAGCGATAAAGATAGTAAGGGGCTGTTATAAAGTCTCTGGAGTTATTCTGCTCTTCTCAGATAAGCTGTTTCCACCATGAGGAACTTTCTGCTTCTTCTTTTCACTTTCACCCTGATCAGTCAGGGACACGGAGGTAAATCTCTCTCTCACACACACACATACACACTGCATATTTTATTAATGCTAATGTTCTATAGAAATATTGATTATTAACACTCACATTACAGCAGTGTCTATAAACATGACCTTTATATAAATTCTGTGTGTGTGTGTGCGTGTTTTTTACTCTTTATGAGGACCAAAATTAATAATTTCTCTTTAATGATAGGTATATGTGCTGCTTTTGTCTGATTTGTCTGATTTCCACAAGAATCTTTTTTGCAGAAGCAGCAGCAGCAGCATTTATTTAAATTTTAAGAAAGGTTATGGTTCAGATTGAAGGAGTAGCAGCGCATTAATTATTTACACACACAAGTCAAGTGTGAAAATATAAAACTAGAAATAAAACTGTAAAACCATTAAGCTGTAAAACTAATACACACACACACACACACACACACACACACACAGAGTAAGAGGGTCTCTCACAACATAAGTAGTTATTTTAGAAGTAACCAGCAGGGGGTGCTGTACTGAATGTTTTACTGTAACTGTAAAGTTAGTTCACTTTTACTTAGTAAACAGAGAACCTCAATAAGGTTTTAATATCTGCGAATTATCAGTAATACATGCTAAATTAGCCAGACTGTGATTGATATAATTTCTGTTTTTTTTTCTGTTATGTTACAGTACAATAGCTAACAGGCTAACTAGCTAGCTAACATCATGTCCAGAACGTTGCTTTCTGCCACACAGCTTTATGTTGTTGTTCCATATGACATCACAACAGTATAATTCTGTAAGATCAAACGGAACGTATAGAGATATGAATATGTGTTCACCTGAAGAGTGTGAGACGCATTTCAGCTTTATAACGTTAAACACGTGTCTTTTTCCTCACAGTGAGAGCGTTGTGAGATAAAACAGTCCGCTCATGATCTGAGATAAGCGTATAAATGTTTAGAGGTGTTTATTTCTGAAGTCAGTTATCAGCATGGCCTCGATGTTTTCTTTAAATTGGCTCAGAGTGTTAAGGTCACTGTTCTCATCCACCTGCAGAATTTCACACACTAAATAAACCTGCTGTAATAAAACACACATACTCAGCGCTGGCTCGTCCTCAGGGGCAGGTGGGGAAGGTGGGGCAGAGCTCCAGCATTTATATATCAATACACAATCATTTCTATTGTAAGACATCATGTAAAGATTTAGAGAGGGACAGGGGGATTATCTTTACAGGAGTTTACAAGTCTCTCTGGATTTTTTGGCTAGTTTCAAATCTTTTTTGTAGTTGTGCTGGAACGTTCACTGATACCTGGCAACCCTGTTTACTGATATTACCTGGAACACAGATATGTGTAAAACAGTTCAGACAGAGCTGCTGATGGGACACTGGATAACTGTATGATGATTTTATATTACAGATGCCCTTATCCAGAACAACATTAAATTTCCACTTACATTTATACAAGGGATCAATTGAGGGTTAAGGGCCTCGCTCAAGGCCCCGGCAGTGGCAACTTGGGAGGCCTGGGATTTGAACTCAGGAACTCCTGAGCAGTAGTCCAATGGTTTAACCACTGAGCAACCACTAACCCAGTGTCTTGACGTTTAGTTTGCGTCTGTGTCGTTATTAATGTCGTCCTGCAACACCAACATCTGTGATCACAAACCGCTGTTCAGTTAAATATGTACAGGACGTCCGTGTGTAACAACATGGCGGCTGGAGAACAGGAAGTCCCACCGCTCAGTAATAAGAGCCAATGGCTTTACTGGGAAACAGAATCTGACCCTTAACTCACACTAGCGAGCGACAAAGTGACGATCAGTTTCTCTGTAAGAGTCATAGAGCCACGCTTTAACAAACATTTTACACAATTTATTAATTTAATACAAATTACATACAAAATGGTAAAGCGATAAATCCAAACAAGGCTGTTAATCCAGTGTTAAAACTGGGGTTTTTTTTTGTGTGTGTGTGTGTGTGTGTGTGTGTGTGTGTGTGTGTGTGTGTGTGTGTGTGTGTGTGTGTGTGTGTGTGTGTGTGTGTGTGTGTGTGTGTGTGTGTGTGTGTGTGTGTGTTTTTCAGACTCTGATGGCAGCAGTAGAGCCTCAGACACGGAGATTCAGGATGTTTCAGAGGTTTTGTACATTCTGGACTCGAACAAAGCCTCAGCATCAGAACTCATCATCAGCCCACAAACCCTCATAGACCAGTCTGATAGCAGCACCAAGAATGACCAGTCACCTCTACCGTAATACACACACGCGCACACACAGACGCGCACACACACGCATAGCATTTATATTTATACTTGTACACTCACTTTGATGTATATTCGTTCATTCATTGTCTGTCTGTCTCTCTCTGTCTCTCTCTCTGCATCTCCAGGTTGTTTGCGTATGTGAATGAGGCGTCTCTCTTCTCGAAGCCTACCTACGCAGCATTTATTGCTTTGCTGGATAACTATGAGAAGAAGACGGGCGTGTCGGAGAACTTCAGTTCTGCAGAGGTGCAGGAACAGGAGAACTTCCTCAAACAGACCATGAAGAACACAGAGCTGGGCAGAGAACTGTTCTCCTTCTTCTATACTAAAGGTCTTTACTCTAACCACTGAGATAATCCTGCAGTCAGACAGGAAACAGGAAGTGTTGTTTTTTTGTTATTAATAACACATCCAGCAGAAACACACACACACACACACACACGCGCGCACACACACACACACACACACAGATGCGCGCACACACACACACACACACAGCTGCGCACACAGGTAGCTTAACACAAATGAATCCTGTAATAATTTGCATATCAGATGTGATTGGCTCAAAGCTGTTGAGTATATACAGTGGCTATAAAAAGTTTACACACCCCGTTCTAAACCCTGATAAATCATGTCAGGTTTTTTTTTCCACCTTTAATGTGAAATCACAACCAACAACATTCAAGTGAAAATAAATAGAAATATTTTAGGAAAGAAAAAGAAAAAACTTACAGTAACCTGGCTGCATAAGTATGTGCACCCTTTTATAACGGGTCATGTGACTGTGCTCAGAATGAACCAATCACATTCAAACTCATGTTCAAAAGTAATGATCATACACAGTCATCAATGATTCTAATTAACCCCAAATAAAGACCAGATGTTTCTGTAGGATTTTCCTTCATATCTTCTTGGTTTCAACCGACTGCTGAAGCCAAAGAGCTTACAAAGCATGTACAGGATCTCATATCCTGGTGGGGGTAGAGAAGAATTTCCGAAACATTAGATGTACCATGGCACACTGTGAAGTCCATCATCAACGAGTGGAGAAAATGGAACACCACAGTGACATCAGCAAGAACAGGACGTCCCTCCAAAAGCGATGAAAGAACAAGAAGAAAACTTACCAGGGAGGCTGATGAGGGACCTACAGAAACATTAAAGCAGCTGCAGGAACATCTGGCGAGTACTGAGCATGTGACAACAATCTCATATTCTTCACGTTGGGCTGTGGGGTAAGGGGCACGACAGAAGCCCTTTCTCACAAAAAAACATCCAAACAATCACCCCAAACCACGTGGCAAAATCTGTTACACTCTGAAAAGACCAAGGTAGAACTTTTGAGGTGTAGTTCTAAAAAAAATCATTTTGCTGCAACAAGAAGACCCAAAGAACACCATACACGGTGAAGCTCTGTGGTGTTAGCATCATATTATGGTTCTGCTTCTCTTCAGCTGGAACTGGGGCTCTAGTCAAGATATAGAGAATCATGGAGAGCTCCAAATACCAAACTATTTAGGCACAAACCCTGCAGGTGTTTGCTGGACAGCTGAAGAGGAAGAAAAGGTTCACCTTCCTGCACGATAACGACTCAAAGCACAAAGAAGAAGAAGAAGAAGAAGAAGATCAGCGTTATGGAACGGTCCAGTCAGAACTCAGATCTAAATCCAATCTAAAACCTGTGGAGAGATTGGAAGAGGGCTGTGTACAGGAGATTTGCTCAGTATCTGATAGATCTGGAGCATTACTGAGAAGAAGAGTGAAATAAAATGACCAAATCAAGACGTGCTCAGGTGGTAGAATCTCAAAAACACTGAGTGCTGAATTAGTTAAGGGTGTGTATACTTATGCAGCCAGGCTATTACAGGTTTTTTCTTTTTCCTGTTTTTACAGTTGAATGTTGTTGGTTTAATTTCACATGAAACATGGAAAAAGATCTGATGAGATTCATGTTGGTTTCATTCTTTTTATATCACAAAAACCTGCAGTTTTAACAGGGGGGTGTAAACTTTTATACCCGCTGTAATTTAATCACAATCTGAGTGATGGTGTGTGGTGTGTGTGTGATGGTGTGTGTGATTGTGGGTGTGTGTGTGTGTGTGTGTGATGGTGTGTGTGATTGTGGGGGTGTGTGTGTGTGTGTGAGAGAGAGATTGTGGGTGTGTGTGCAGTGTGTGTGATGGTGTGTGTGTGCGTGTGATTGTGTGTATGTGATTGTGATTGTGTGTGTGTGTGTGTGAGTGATGGTGATCAGGTTATTACAGGTCGTGGGAGGAGTTTCTCTATGATCTCAGGATGATGTGGTTCGGTCTTTACTCTCGCAGCAGTGGCAGTCTGGACTCCAGTGGCTTTGAGCACATCTTCTTAGGTCAGTGTGTGTGTTTATGTGTGTGTTAATTTGTGTGTTCAAGAGTATTAATGTGTGTGTGTGTGTGTGTGTGTGTGTGTGTGTGTGTGTGTGTGTGTGATATGACAGGAGAGATTAAGAGTGGGAAAGTGTCTGGATTCCATAACTGGGTGAGATTTTACCTGCAGGAGAAATCAAGGCTGCTGAACTACTACAGTCACAGTTACGACGGCCCTGTGAGTCTCACACACACTCACACACACTCACACTCATTTAAGGGGTAAAGTGGATTATACAGAATAATATAAATGAAATAGTGTGTGTGAGTGTGTCTAAGAGAGTGAGTGTGTGTGTGTGTGTGTGAGAGTGTGAGTGTGTGAGAGTGTGAGTGAGAGAGTGTGTGTGAGAGTGTGAGTGAGTGTGTGAGAGAGTTTGTGTAAGAGTGTGAGTGAGTGTGTGTAAAAGAGTGAGAGTGTGTGTGAGAGTGTGTGTGAGTGTGTGTGAGAGTGTAAGAGTGTGAGTGAGTGTGTGAGAGTGTGTGTAAGAGAGTGAGAATGTGTGTGAGATTGAGTGTGTGTGAGAGAGTGAGTGTGTGTGAAAGTGTGAGTGTGTGTGAGAGTGTGTGAGAGTGTAAGAGTGTGAGTGAGTGTGTGAGAGTGTGTGTAAGAGAGTGAGTGTGTGTGTGAGTAAGAGCGAGAGTGAGTGTGTAAGAGTGTGAGAGTGTGTAAGAGAGTGAGTGTGTGTAAGAGAGTGAGAATGTGTGTGAGAGTGAGTGTGTGTGAGAGAGTGTGAGTAAGAGCGAGAGTGAGTGTGTGTGAGAGAGTGAGTGTGTGTGAGAGTGTGAGTGTGTGTGAGAGTGTGTGTGTGTGTAAGTGTGTGAGAGTGTGTGTGTGTGTGTGAGTAAGTGTGTGAGTGAGTGTGTGTGTGTGTGTGTGTAAGAGAGCGAGTGAGTGTGTGTGTAAGAGAGTGAGTGTGTGTGTGAGAGTGTGAGTAAGAGCGAGAGTGAGTGTGTAAGAGTGTGAGTGAGTGTGTGTAAGAGTGTGTGTGTGAGAGTGAGTGTGTGTGAGAGAGTGAGTGTGTGTGAGAGTGTGAGTGTGTGTGAGAGTGTGTGTGTGAGAGTGTGAGTAAGTGTGTGAGTGTGTGTGTGTGAGTGTGTGTAAGAGAGCGAGTGAGTGTGTGAGAGTGTGTGTAAGAGAGTGAGAATGTGTGTGAGAGTGAGTGTGTGTGAGTGTGTGTGTGTGAGAGAGTGAGTGTGTGTGTGTGTGAGAGTGAGTGTGTGTGTGTGAGAGAGTGAGTGTGTGTGTGAGTGTGTGAGTGTGTGTGTGAGTGTGTGTGTGTGAGAGTGAGTGTGTGTGAGAGTGAGTGTGTGAGAGAGTGTGAGAGTGAGTGTGTGTGAGTGTGTGTGTGTGTGTGTGTGAGTGAGAGTGTGTGTGTGTGTGTGTGTGAGAGAGTGTGAGTAAGTGTGTGAGTGTGTGTAAGAGAGCGAGAGTGTGTGTGAGAGTTTGAGTGAGAGTGTTAATGTGTGTGTGTGTGTGTGTGTGTGTGTGAGTGAGAATGTTTAACCCACTCTAAAGATTTAATCCTGTGTTCCTGTGCCTCTCGCTCGTCTCCGTGTCTCAGTGGACGTCGTATCCCGATGTTCTGGGGATGCAGTTCATGTGGGACGGTTATTATAAACAGGTCGGTTCTGCTCTGATCGGGTCCAGTCCCGAGTTCGACCTGGCCGTGTTTACACTGTGTTACGTCACACGACCCGGAAAAAAGTGAGTGAGGCCGATATTCCTGCTCCCGTCTCTGTAGGGCTGAATAATCTCTCACCTGTGTGTTAAAACTCTGTTTATTTTAGCTGCCGTCTGAGTCTGGGAGGAAAACCGCTGAGCATCCAGACCTACACCTGGGACAAAAACACCTACGGAGACGGCAAGAAGTACATCGCCTCGGCTTACCCCATCACCCCGTAACCCACCGCCTGTGCTCACTGCACAAACAACCCACTTCTTTATCAGATAAACTGAAATAAAAGTAATTACAGCAGATATTAATGCAGTGCAGGTGTTTATTTTATTCTAATTTATTTTAAAAATCTAAATCAATTACACTATTAACATTGATAATAAAATCACCACAATGACCATATAAAAAAGTTTATTTATATAAAAAACATCCGTCTGTACATTACATCGAGAGCACGTGGTTAACATTAAGTCTAGAAGAGGTCAGAGGTCAGGGTGTGGCATCAGCTGCACAGCGGAAGCCGAGATTAGACGCCGAGCTGTCAGGAGTGTTCTGACTACGAGCAGCACACCTGTACCTGTAACAGTACGACTACAGACAGACAGAGAGACAGAGAGAGAGAGAGAGAGCGAGATTATATATTATATATATTTTTTCCTCCCCATAAAGACTTGAGTTATAATCTGATGTGTGCGTGTGTGCGTGTTGTACCTTGTGACACATGTAGGATCCTCCCTTCTTCACTCGGTCACTTCCTGTTTCTGGTCCTTTCTGTATACACATTAAATAATAATAATAATAATAATAATAATAATAATAATACTGATGATGAGGCTTAAGTATATGTTCATGCTGTGGGTGCGTGTGTGTGTGTGTACCGGGTTGTATGCATGGTCTCGGGTGTGATGGACACTCCACCAGTCTGCGGTCCATTCCCACACGTTTCCCACCATGTCATAGAGACCAAAAGCATTTGCGGGAAACTTCTTTACCTGTAAACACACACACACACACACACATATACAGACATCACTCTCTACTGTAAAACTCCTCTAAACATCGGTGTCAGAACCCCAAGTTATTCTACATACTCACTACACAGTGCTGTGCGTAAGTATTCACCCCCCAATCTGTTCCACATTGTGTTGTCACTGTGAAACCCCTAAATTTGTTCTGGTTCAGATTCCATCAGGCATCCCATAATGAGTAGAATGAAGTCGACCAGTGTGTGAAAGTGTCATGTGATCTTAATATAAATACACCTGTACATACACACAGCATCATGAAGACCAAGAAGTGATCAAGCATGTGAAGAACGCAACAGAACCATGATCTGCCTAGAGGAGACCGCCCAACTAACTAACTACACTAACTAACTACAGTAACTACCTACACTTACTACAGTAACTACAGTAACTAACCCTAACTTCACTAACTACACAGGAGTGATTAAACACCAAGAACCTGAATGAGTTAGAACCTGTTGATGCCCAGACCTCCAGATTCAGAATCTGCTCACCAAAGTTTTTGTTGTTTTTTTTAAAAGTGTTTTAAAGAGGAAAGCATTGGGATAATAATAATAAAAAACACAAGCACACACAGTGGTGCTTGAAAGTTTGTGAACCCTTCAGAATTTTCTACATTTCTGCATAAATATGACTAAAACATCAGATTTTCACGAGTCCTAAAAGTAGATAAAGAGAACCTGATTAAACAAATGAGACAAAAATATTATACTTGGTCATTTATTTCTTGAGGGAAATGATCCAGTATTACATATCTGTGAGGGTTAAACGTATGTGTACCTTTGCTTTCAGTATGTGGTGTGACTCCTTGTGCAGTAATAACTGCAGATAAATGTTTGGGGTAACTGTTGATCAGTCCTGCACATCGGCTTGGAGGAGTTTTATCCTGTTCCTCAGTACAGAACAGCTTCAACTCTGGGATGTTGGTGGGTTTCCTCACATGAACAGCTTACTTCAGGTTCTTCCACAACATTTCTACTGGATTAAGGTCAGGACTTTGACTTGGACGTTCCAAAACATGAACTTTATTCTTCTTTAAGCGTTCTTTGGTAGAACGACTCGTGTGTTTAGGATCGTTGTCTTGCTGCATGACCCACTTTCTCTTCAGATTCAGTTCATGGACAGATGTCCTGATATTTTCCTTTAGAATTCATTGATATCATTTAGAACTCATTGTTCCATCAATGATGGCGAGTCGTTCTGGTCCAGATCCTAGACGTGCACATACTTTTACCCCTCACAGATATGTAATACTTGATCATTTTTCTCAATAAATAAATGACCAAATATAATATTTCTGTCTCAGTTGTTTAAGTGGGTTCTTTATCTACTTTTAGGACTCGTGTGAAACTCTGATGTTTTAAGTCATATTTATGCAGAAATATAGAAATTTCTAAAGGGTTCACAAACTTTCAAGCACCATTGCTAATGTTCATACATGAATCGATTGCCATTTGAATATGTAAATATAAAGTAATTAATTGGAAATAATGTAAATAAAATGAAGAGTGTGAAGAGTGATGCTCCGCTCTCACCGGTGACGTCTGAGCGAATCCGTCCTCTGCCGTGTTGTGATTGGGGAATTCTCCCTGCCACAGGTTAGCGTAGTGCTGCTCTCTGGGCATCAGTTTATTCCCCCACGGGTACAACCTACACACACACACACACACACACACACACATCAGAACGAATAGACACACACTCAGATACATTGTGAGATTTTTATATATATATATATATGTATATATAGAGTCCCACCTGTCCTTTAGCCCTCCTCTGCATGAAAACTCCCACTCAGCCTCGGTGGGTAACCTGCGCCCCGCCCACTCACAGTACACCTGAGCATCAGCCCAAGACACGTGCAGCACCGGGTGGTCCATCCTAAACACACCACATCACACCAACACCACCATATTACACATCATATGCACACCATTACAACACATCTTTAACACATCCCTCTCCACCAGCACTTTCTCTACCTCACTGAAGCAGGCCCGGGTTTCCCCGCTGCTTAAAAAAACAACACTTAACCCTGCTGCGGTTGATAACTACAGACCTGTCTCCCTCCTCCATTTCCTGTCCAAAACCCTTGAAAGATCTGTTTTCAATCAACTCCCCACTTTTCTCTCACAGAACAACCTTCTGGACACCAAGCAGTCTGGCTTCACAAGCAGTCACCCCACAGAGACTGCTCTGCTTTCCCTCACTGAAGCCTTACAACCTCGAGATCACCTGTCCTCATCCTACTCCACCTCTCTGCTACCTCTGACACTGTGAATCATCAGATCCTCCTGTCAACTCTCTCCGGTCTAGGCATCACCAGAATGGCTCTGCGCTGGGTGGAATCATATCTCTCAGGCAGATCCTTCAAGGCATCATGGAAGGGAGAGGTATTTGAATCTCAGCAACTCCCAACTGGGGTTCCTCAGGGGTCAATTCTGGGTCCTCTACTCTTTTCTATATATACACACTACATCTCTGGGGCCTGTGATTGAGTGTCATAACTGCTATGCTGAAGATACTCAGCTCTATTTGTCCTTCCAGCCTGATGATCCATCCATCTGAGTACACATCTCCGCCTGCCTATCGGACATCTCGGACTGGATGAGGGAACTCCACCTTAAGCTCAACTTGGCAAAAGCTGAGCCTCTCGTCATCCCAGCCTGCCCCTCAATGAATCACAACCTCACTGTACAGTTCGACTCAACCACACTCAAACCAACCAAGACAGCCAGAAACCTTGGGGTGACTTACGATGACCCCTTCAGATGATTCAGAATGCAGCAGCACACCTTATTTCCAACCAGTCCAAAAGAACCCACGTCACACTCCTATTCATCGTACAAGACCTTGCCTGGAAATTACTATAAGTGTTTATTAAAGCAGTGGGTTATATACAGTATATTTGCATAACCTGTGTGTTATGGATGAATCTGGACCCTCTGGATGTCTCCAGTCTGCTCCTTTAACCGGCGACCACCAGGGAGCAGCAGCAACCTACTGACAACAAGCGAATACAGAGCAGTAAAGCAGCAGTGTGTAAAGTTTAATGCCCTCTGCTGTCTGTGAGCTGAATTACAGTTGCAATATAAACACTGAAATGATGCAAAAGTTGTATGATGATGAAACTGAAAAAGAAACTGGACAAATTGCAGCTTTATACTCCCTCAGTGAGGAACAAGGCAGTGTCCTGGATTTAAAAATACACTGTGTGTGTGTTTCTGTACCGCATGTTTCAAAGTGCTCTTCACTTCTTCACTCAGCATTCCTTCAAACACAAACGAGTCTCCAAAACGCTCTGCCTGAACACACACACGCGTGCGTGCGCACACACACACACACACACACACACGCACACACACACACACACACAGTGTTTTATTCCTTACTAAACACACAGTGGAGCTCACCCTAATGTTCACTCGAAGATTAATACGCTCATTAATATTCATTATAAAGCCATTAATTTAAGTAATTAAAATGTAACCTTAATTGTTTTAGGGACTTTGGCAGCCCCAGAGTGTGTGTGTATGTGTACCTCTGTAACATGGTGTGTAGTGTTAGTAAAAAGTTGGAACTGCAGGTTCGTGACTTCGTGCTCATCGATGTAAAACGGGTCGAGCCAAACGCGCCTCTGAGGACCTTCTCCATCCTGAGGGATACCAGGATCATCTGTTCCCATCAGGAACCAACCTCCCTGCAGCAGCACCATCTACACACACACACACACACACACACACACATATTTATATATAAAAACACACAATATTAAATATATATATATATATATATATATATATATATATATATATATATATATATATATATATAAATATAAAACACACACACACACACATTATATACACACACACTAATATATATATATATATATATATATATATATATATATATATATATATATATAGTGTGTGTGTGTATATAATGTGTGTGTATATGTGTGTGTGTGTGTGTGTGTGTATATAATGTATGTGTATATGTGTGTGTGTTTTATATATATATATATATATATATATATATATAAAAAACACACACACACACACACACACACATATACACACACATTATATACACACACACACTATATATATATATATATATATATATATATATATATATATATATATATAAACACATACACACACACACACAGTTAGAAAACGAATCTGTACTGAAGGAGTATAAATAAAATATTGCCCAGCAAATTAAATACTGATGCTGATACAAACAAGACCAAAACCCCCAGGCAAAAGTTTGTGCACCCCTCTGCTGTGTAATACTGAGAGAGAGAGAGAGAGAGAGAGAGAGAGAGAGAGAGAAAGAGAGATGTGGGGATGAGTATACCTTACTAAGAGTGTCCTCTTGATTCACAAACTCTTTATTTGCTCTTTCAGAATACTTATAAACCGGACTTTTAACAGTTCTTCCTCCGTCTTCATCCTCCTCTTCCTCAGCTCGGTGTCTGTGGAGTGTGTTACAACCGCAGTCCTGAGCCGCTTTATCCTCACACCTCACGCACAACACACTCACACACACACACACTAATACCCACACGCTGTACACACACACCTCCATGTCTACTTTAACAATAAAGCTACACGGGTAACGCCATCTTAGTTAAACCGTATCACGTGATCAGTCAGCTGACCGGAAGTGACAGAGGCCGACACTGTAAAGATCCTGTTCGTGCACAACAACGGCGTACATAACAACGGCGCAACTGAGCAGTTAAGGGCCTTGCTCGAGGGACCAACAGTGACCACCTCTGAGTTCATAATACCTCAAGAGCTTTAAGATCTTCTAACCAGCTTTGAACTTTTCCAGGGACTCAGATTTCTGTCACAGCTTTTTTTAAAATAAAGGTATCTTGTAACAAACTTCAAAGCTGGGCAAGGAAGAGGCGGGTAATGCCTGAACATAAACGTAATATTTAATCATAAACAGAACATAAAATAAACACACCAATGTAAGTCAAACATACAGTAAAATGCGTGTGTGTGTGTGTGTGTGTGTATGTCTGCCTGTCTGTCTGTCTGTCTGTCTCCCTCTCTCTCTCTGGTGCTTCCAGCTGCTCCTTTATCGCTCTTCCACTGATTAGACAGCTCAGTGCCAGGCCTACGTCCTAACAGCCTGGCCCTCCCTCCTCCTCCTCCTCCTCCTCCTATATCCACACTGTGCACATTTTAAATACAATTTAAAAGCATATTCATTCTTCTGGGCATTTAAACTCTTTTACATCTGTACTATTGGGTTTTCTGTTTATGTCCTGTCTTTTTAACCATGGTTTTGGTTTTTATAGTTTTTATTTCTCTTTTGTTTCACTGCTTTATTTATTGTTTTATTGTTTTATTTAATTTTATTTGTATTTTACTTAATTGCTGTTTGGATTTAGCTGAAACAGTGTACAGCACTTGAGCCGACACTCTCTCTGTCTTTCAAAAATAAAAATAAATAAAGGTTTAAATAACGGTGATGACTTGACTTGAAGAACCCTTAATTATCCAAATAAGCACATGGAGAACCGAAATCCTTTTAAAACTAGATTACAAAATCTAAACTGAAATACTTTGCATTTCTTGTGGTGAGTGTTTCAGAAGTCAGTCAGTATGAGATAAATCCGTATCGCCTGATTTCTGCCCGTGTTTTTGTTTTTATTTATTAATTATTTTTTAAAAAAGGGCAGATTCATGAAATTCATAACAGTTTTATAAACACAGTTCAGAATCAGAATCACAAATAGCTTTATTGTCCAAGTTTAGCTTAGATTAGGTTCAGCTTTATTGTGACTGAACAGAGTACAAGTACAAAGCCAATGAAATGCAGTTAGCATCTAATGAGAAGTGCAAAATAGCAAAGTAGCATTAAGTGATAGTGAAAGATGAGACCGTGAGGCAGAGTGCTGCAACGTGTAAAAGTAACATGTGCAAAGGGCAGGATATGTGACTAACAAGTCTAGAGATGTGGATTAATGTAATGAAATTTTGCAGCTTAAGAGAATATGAATGTAAAGTGCATGTAGAGGAACGTGCAAGGAAGTGCAAAGTGTATAAAGTTAGTCCATGTGCCAAAGTAGAAGTGTGTGTTCAGAAAGAGAACTGTGTGCAAATTGTGCCGATTATGTTTGATCTGACAGCAAACAGCATTAGCGGAGTTGGAGGAAGGGGGAATAGTGGCTATGAGGGGTTCAGCTGATTGACAGCTGAGGGTAAGAAGCTGTTGGTGTGACAGTGGAGGCCCAGTGGGAGAAGACTGAACTTTGGAAAAACTGTTCTTGTGCCAAGTTGTTTTGGTGCTCTGTCGTGCCTACCAGTCCGCTGAAGCCTTCTTTTGTGGCAGAACCAAAAGAAACAGTTTATGAAATTCTGAGATGACTGTCTGAGGTGAACAGAGCCAAAAATAACCGAACAGAACCGAAAATAACAGAGCAGAACGGAGCGTGTCCGGAAATAACCGATCAGAGCCGTTAATTTCCGATCAGAGCCGGAAATAGCCGATCGGAGGCGGAAATAGCCGATCATCCCCGAGCAGCAGCAGATGAACAGCGGGCTGTGACTGTCGGAGCTCCGGAGTTTCTTCAGCATGATGCGTTTTTCTCCAAGACGCAACTTTTAGACAAAACTACTGACGAAAACTCACAACACCGAGAGAAGTCCAGCAGTGTGAGGTAAAAACTTTCACTAAGACTTTACATCCGAGCTCCAGCTTTTATCAGAGTAAATATTTATATAATGAGTGACAGCATCGCCCTCAGAGCCGCTC
Source organism: Ictalurus furcatus (assembly GCF_023375685.1). Lineage (NCBI taxonomy): Eukaryota > Metazoa > Chordata > Actinopteri > Siluriformes > Ictaluridae > Ictalurus > Ictalurus furcatus. Next base: position 123,754 of record NC_071265.1, on the reverse strand, counting down.
CTCCGCCGGACACAGGAAAGATCTTCTCCTGGAAAAAAGCGACTCCAAAATAATCTCCAAAATAATCTCCAAAATAATCCGCTGTGATCAGATCCAGAAGCGGTTTAATCCGCTCTTTTAGATAATAATGAAGTTGATCTCTGATTACTGCTCTGCACACACAGCTGAAATGAAAGCACATTTCTCTTTGTTAACTTGAAACTAACTTTAAACTGGGATTTTATTCTTTTATTAGTTTATTTATAACTCTGATTATTTATTCCTTTGTCATGTTTATTGTTTAGAGTTGGTCCTGTTTGTTGAGTTAGTGAAGATGTAAAATGCAGTGCTTTTGGTTGTTTTTGGTTTTTCTCTGGTGTTTAAAGTATTAAAGCTAAAGTCCTTTTCCATTTCCTGTTCTAACTTCTCCTCATGTAACCTCCTGAACATGGAGCAGATATTACCAGGAGCTACAGGTGCACTTACAGCTCTGGGATGTGTTTTTAAACAGCTTTTAAATAATAAGAGTGAGGAAAGTGTGTGGGCAGTGTCCCCTGGGTCGATCCCGTGTAAATCCCGTGTAAATCCCGTGTTCCTCTCCATGCAGAGATCATGTTTAACATTGCAGCTTGATGAAATATATTTTGAGTGTTACTGTTAGGTGTAACAGGAAAAGCCTCTACACATGTACATATGCAAATCTGTGTGTGTGTGTGTGTGTGTGTGTTTGTGTGTGATGTATAATATGTTAGAGGGGAAGTGAAAGTGTGTGTGTCAGACTTATTTGTTATGCAAACGGTGTAGATAAGCGTGTTGGGGTATGTGGTGGTCAGACAGGGAGACGATGGACTGCTGAAGATAAACTGTGGCTTTTAAGTCGAGGTCTTCAGAACGGTATGTGCTGCTAACAGAGAGACACATCATACTTTACACAGCGTTAATGCTGCACTCAGTGATCTCTGTGTGTGTGTGTGTGTGTGTGTGTGTGTGTGTGTGGTGATGGTTCTCCTTGTGTTTCTGCAGCTTCAGTAGAATATGTCCTCACACTGTAAACACACGATGTGAACTACAAGCGTCTAACCAATCAGGACAAAGAGGCGGCTTTACTTGCTGTCAGTTCATAAAGCTCCGCCTAGCTGAGGTTTTGTGGGCATGGCTTTGGAGGGAATGAGATTTGAAAACTGCTAGCTTGAGCTAACTTTATCCAAAATCGCTTCACACATTTACAATCGAATAAACGAGAATACAATACCTGTACAGATACATCATCGTCAT
>NC_071265.1:115000-117500 GCF_023375685.1 Ictalurus furcatus | reverse complement strand
TCACTCAAACACACACACACACTCACACACACACACACACACACTCACACACACACTCACACACACACTCACACACACACTCACACACACACTCACACACACACCAGCGTTAGCAGAGCTACCACACACAGCGCTATCCGGCCATCAGGAGCAACTTAGGGTTCATGTGGAGTTATGTGGGCTGGGAATCGAACCGCCAACCCTGCAATTGGTGGACAACCCGCTCTACCACCTGAACCACAGCCGCTCTGTCTGTCTGTCTGTCTGTGTGCTCGTCTGTCTGTGTGCTCGTCTGTCTGTCTGTCTTTGTGCCCGTTTGCCTGTCTGTCTGTGTGCCCCTCTGTCTATGTGTCTGTCTGTGTGCCCCTCTGTGTTTCTGTCTGTGTGCCCCTCTGTCTGTGTGTCTGTCTGTCTGTCTGTCTGTCTGTGTGCCCCTGTGTCTGTGTGTCTGTCTGTGTGCCCCTCTGTCTGTGTGTCTGTCTGTGTGTCTGTCTGTGTGTCTGTCTGTGTGTCTGTCTGTGTGCCCCTCTGTCTGTGTGTCTGTCTGTGTGTCTGTCTGTGTGCCCCTCTGTCTGTGTGTCTGTCTGTGTGCCCCTCTGTCTGTGTGTCTGTCTGTGTGTCTGTCTGTGTGCCCCTCTGTCTGTGTGTCTGTCTGTGTGTCTGTCTGTGTGCCCCTCTGTCTGTGTGTCTGTCTGTGTGCCCCTCTGTCTGTGTGTCTGTCTGTGTGTCTGTCTGTGTGCCCCTCTGTCTGTGTGTCTGTCTGTGTGTCTGTCTGTGTGCCCCTCTGTCTGTGTGTCTGTCTGTGTGTCTGTCTGTGTGTCTGTCTGTGTGTCTGTCTGTGTGCCCCTCTGTCTGTGTGTCTGTCTGTGTGTCTGTCTGTGTGCCCCTCTGTCTGTGTGTCTGTCTGTGTGTCTGTCTGTGTGCCCCTCTGTCTGTGTGTCTGTCTGTGTGTCTGTCTGTGTGCCCCTCTGTCTGTGTGTCTGTCTGTGTGTCTGTCTGTGTGCCCCTCTGTCTGTGTGTCTGTCTGTGTGTCTGTCTGTCTGTGAGTCTGTCTGTGTGTCTGTCTGTCTGTGAGTCTGTCTGTGTGTCTGTCTGTCTGTGTGTCTACAGTCACACTGTAACTCTCACTCTTGGTGTTCTGTTATCAGGTTGGTTGATGATCGCTGTGTGGTTCAGCCTGATGCAGGAGACCTGAACAACCCACCAAAGAAGTTCAGAGGTAAGGTGTGTGTGCCTGTGTGTGTGTGTGTGTGTGTGTGTGTGTGTGTGTGTTACTTTCACTGATTTATTTTAAGATAATCCAGAGGAAGTTGAGAGGCGGATGTTGAACTTAAGGGTCAAAGGTGAAATATCCTCAGAGAAAATGGTGTTGTCATGGAAACCACATGAGCAGGAAATTTTGATTTCTTCAGTGTTGAAGTCCCAATTATTTAATAAAAATTATTAAAAGGAGGTTTAAACATTTAAACACTACACTATAGAGTTCAGGAGGAGTTTAAACACCACACTATAGAGTTCAGGAGGAGTTTAATGTTCCTGGACAGAGAAAAGCCCGATGTTGCTGCGGAAACAAAAACAAACACAACACAAAAGTCCGTCTGTACAGTGAGTATGGGCTTCAGTAAATCACAGCTCTTCATGTTGAAATGTGTGAGTGTGTGTCGGGAGGAGGGTGTGTGTGTATGTGTGTCAGGAGGAGGGTGTGTGTGTGTCGGGAGGAGGGTGTGTGTGTCTGTGTGTTTGGAGGAGGGTGTGTGTGTGTGTGTGTGTGTGTTTATTACAGCCGTATGCTTAACAGTATTACTCTAGGGGCATCTGCTGGTGACACTGAGTACTTGTATATGGAGTGTGTTTGTGTGTGTTTGTGTGTGTGTGTGTGTCAGGAGGAGGGTGTGTGTGTGTGTCGGGAGGAGGTGTGTGTGTGTGTGTGTGTGTCGGGAGGAGGGTGTGTGTGTGTGTGTGTGTGTGTGTTGGGAGGAGGGTGTGTATGTGTGTGTCGGGTGGGAGGGTGTGTGTGTGTGTTTGTGTGTGTGTGTGTGTCAGGAGGAGGGTGTGTGTGTGTGTCGGGAGGAGGTGTGTGTGTGTGTGTGTGTCGGGAGGAGGGTGTGTGTGTGTGTGTGTGTGTGTGTCGGGAGGAGGGTGTGTATGTGTGTGTCGGGTGGGAGGGTGTGTGTGTGTGTGTTTGTCGGGAGGAGGGTGTGTGTGTGTTTGTGTGTCGGGGGGAGGGTGTGTGTGTGTGTGTCGGGAGGAGGGTGTGTATGTGTGTGTCGGGAGGAGGGTGTGTATGTGTGTTTCTCCCTCTCTCCTTTCGCCGAGCCCCACATGAATTTATGGAGATACTAGAGATCCAGATCCTTTCTGCCTCTGGATGGAGCTCAAATCTTCTCTAATTCCAGACTGCTGGGACTACGGCTGCTCCTAAGGCCATACAGACTTCATATAAGTCCATAATGAACTTTTTCACACTATCTGTTGTTACCCAGATGAGGACGGGTTCCCT
>NC_071265.1:80000-112500 GCF_023375685.1 Ictalurus furcatus | reverse complement strand
ACACACATACACACACACACACAGACACACACTCACACAGACACCCCTACACCACCAATACAACATCTACAAAACACACACACACACTCACACACACGCAATTATACACACACACATACACATTCACACACATATACACCCACACAATTATACACACTCACATACTCATACACATACACACACACACGCACACACACAGCATGTCGGATAAGTTGGGATTTGCAGAGAGGAGGGAAAAGTTCTGTAATGTTCCTGTAGGAGCTGCAGCTTTACCAAATAAGGAGAGAGGGGGAGCGTGAGAGAGAGAAAGGAAGAGAGAGATTTGAATTAAATTGAATTGAGAGAGAGGGAGAGAGAGAGGGGGAGAGAGGGAGAGAGAGAGAGGGCGGAGAGGGGGGGAGAGAGAGGGCGGAGAGAGGGGGGGAGAGAGGGGGAGAGAGAGGGCGGAGAGAGGGGGAGAGAGAGAGGGCGGAGAGAGGGGGAGAGAGAGGGGGAGAGAGAGGGAGAGAGAGAGAGGGTGGAGAGGGGGAGAGAGGAAAAGAGGGAAACAGAAAGACAGAGACAGTAAACTCGTTTGTTGGAAATTCACTTGAAAAACAGCTAAATACTGTAGGGTCAACCAGAGGAATCTAGGATATCACACACACACACACACACACACACACACACACACACACACACATAATTTAGAAGTTAAATATGACTCAATGTTCAGTCCTGGGTTATAGGATTTTAAGGATCTGTGCATATGTGTGTGTGTTTTGTAGATGTTGTAATTGTGGTGAAGGGGTGTGTGTGTGTGTGAGTGTGTGTGTGTGTGTGTGAGTGTGTGTGTGTGTGTTTTGTAGATATTGTATTGGTGGTGAAGGGGGGTGTATGTGTGTGTGGTTTGGTGAAGCTCAGGGCTGTGTCAGCTGCAGTTTAATGTTCTCAGAAGTGCTAGCTGGAGAGGTCAGAGAAACACAGGTCATACACCTCCATGTATACCTGCTTGGATTGGGGTTAGCAGGACTCGCCCCTGCAGTTGGCCTGGGCGTGGTGTCCACAGGTGAGTGTCTGGTGAGTGAACGGAGATGTGGAGCCATCTTATTCTCACCACCTGCATGATGAAGGGTGGGGTTCAGGTGTAGTTCCAGTCGGACCGCAGGCATGAGATGTAGACATGAGACGATACGAGATGTATTTCAATACAGGCTTCAAGAGATAATATTTACACAAATAAAATATTACTTTTTAATACATTTATATATATACCACCTAATATACCCCACCCCTCGACAGGTGCGGCTGTAACGAGTGTTATTCATGTCACCTGTCAGGGGTTTTAATGTTATGGCTGATCGGTGTATTTTGTAATGTTAAATGTATTGACATTGCTGTGGTTTGGACCAGGATTGATAAAAGAAGGTGTAATATTCCCCCATTTCCCCAAACACATTAGTGTCCACTCCTACTGCTGTTTCACATCCACCTGGAATGCAGGAGTGTGTCACACTACACAAACACATCAAACAATGGAGATTTTATTTTGTATATTTCCTCATGCTTGCAGAATTCATTTCTGGTTAGTCCTCTGCGAACACAACACACCACACACACGAGCTGCAGCTGTCTGTGTTCTGGATCTGCTGTGGATTCTCTATAGTGTGACAGTGTTGAGCAGTACTGTAGCGCACTACAGGCCGTTTCAATATACTTCTTATTTTTTATTATTAAAACTGAAATAATGCACTACATGAAACACGAGTTGAATTCATCTCACCAGTATTCTGTATCTTGGAATTCAAAACCATGAAATTCTGTCAGACAGTCTTAACCGGATTAGAGGCTTGGAATGGAAACTGGCTTTGGGAATGTGGAACGTCAGTGTACTGGCAGGGAAAGAGCCTGAGTGTGTGAGATGGAAAGGTCTGGAATAGATAGAGATGTGAATGGATGAATATCCATTATCCACACACACACTCACACACACACACACACACACACACACACACACACACACATACACACTCACACACACACTCATACACACACACATACACACTCACACACAATCACATACACACACACACACACACACACTCATACACACACTCACACACACTCATACACAATCACATACACACACACACACACACTCACACACACACACATACACGCTCACACACAAACTAATACATACACACACACACACACACACACACACTCACACACACACAAACACACACATATACACACACACATACATATACACACACACACTCACACACACACACACACTCACACACACAAACACACACACACACTCACACACACACAAACACACACATATACACACACACACCGTCACATCTTTTCCAGTTGGAGTGTAGCTCATCACAGTTTATACTCTCACCTGTGTTTAATCTCTCTCTCTATCTCTCTCTCTTTCTTTCTCTTTCTCTATCTATCTCTTTCTCTACTTTTTCTCTCTCTCTTTCTCTCTCTCTTTCTCTCTCTTTATTTCTTTCTCTCGTTCTCTCTCTCTTTCTCGTTCTCTTTCTCTCTCTCTCTATCTCTCTCTCTATCTCTCTCTTTCTCTCTCTATTTATCTCTCTCTCTTTCTCTCTCTCTCTCTCTCTCTCTCTTTCTCAGACTGTTTGTTCAGACTGTGTCCGATGAACAGGTATTCAGCACAGAAACAGTTTTGGAAAGCTGCCAAACCAGGAGGAACGAGTACTACTGACACGGTTCTGCTCAACAAGCTACATGTGAGCATGCTGGTTAACTGAGCTAACATGAGATATCTACAAGCTGAGGTTTTGATTAACTAGCGGTTAGCCAACCAAAGCTACGTTGGCTAATGTATTGAGGATATTCTGATATTTTTTAGTGTGCTGTGACATTGATCTGGCTAGTTTCTTCATTTCAGTTGAGTATTTTAGTATTTTCTGGCTAGCTCCGCCCCCACAGCCTTAACCTTAAACAACAGTTTACAAAGCAAATATACAGTCCCTACGAAAGTATTGGAACAGCAAGGCCACTGAAGACATTTGGGTTTGCGATCAAATGATGAATATGAGACGATAGATCAGAATTTCAGATTTCGTTTCCTGATATTTACATCTTGCTGTGTTAAACAACTTGGAACATGGTGCATATTTTTTCACCTACCCATTTTTCAAGTGATCAAAAATATTGGAACATGTGACTGAGAGGTGTTTCTTGTTGCCCAGGTGTGTCCTGTTAAATTGATTTTATAACCAATTAATAGCTCTGAATATCTACTCTTGGTTTGAGCCCTGGGTTTCGTCTTCATCAGGGGGAAAAGTGGAAGGTTTTAGACTGGCCAAGTCAATCACCAGACCTTCACCCAACTGAGCAGCATTTCACCTCCTGAAGAGGAGACTGAAGGGAGAAACCCCCCGAAACAAACAACTACTGAAAGACGCTGCAGTAAAAACCTGGAACAACTTCATAAAGTAGAGTTTGCAGTTACTACAAGCAAGAGATATGCAACTAAATATTAAGTATTATTTAGTTTAGTTTACGTTAAGACTATCTGTTCCAATACTTCTACTCACCTAAAAATTGTGTGCTCTGCCACCAAAGGTGCCATGTTCTAAGTTGTTTAACACCTCTAGATGTAAATATCAGGAAATGAAAGCAGAGTTTTTTAAGGGGTCAGTGTTTCAGGTCATTTCTCATCTTACATCTTCAGCACGCTGCTGATTTAGAGAAGAAACAAAATGAATCGGAGAATAAGAAGTTGCTGGGGACCGTCATCCAGTATGGAAATGTCATCCAGGTAAAGTAGCCTACATACAAACACACAGACATTTTAATAAACCCATGTCATCTACAGTACCAACTCTGTCTGTTTAGCTGCTCCACCTGAAGAGTAATAAATATCTGACTGTGAATAAGCGTCTGCCGGCTCTGTTGGAGAAAAATGCCATGCGAGTGACTCTGGATGCTGCAGGAAACGAAGGCTCCTGGTTCTACATCCAACCGTTCTACAAGCTACGCTCTATAGGAGACAGCGTGAGTGTTACTGTACTGCTCTATAGGAGACAGCGTGAGTGTTACTGTACTGCTCTATAGGAGACAGCGTGAGTGTTACTGTACTGCTCTATAGGAGACAGCGTGAGTGGTACTGTACTGCTCTATAGGAGACAGCGTGAGTGTTACTGTACTGCTCTATAGGAGACAGGGTGTGTTACTGTACTGCTCTATAGGAGACAGGGTGTGTTACTGTACTGCTCTATAGGAGACAGCGTGAGTGTTACTGTACTGCTCTATAGGAGACAGCGTGAATGTTACTGTACTGCTCTATAGGAGACAGCGTGAGTGTTACTGTACTGCTCTATAGGAGACAACGTGAGTGTTACTGTACCGCTCTATAGGAGACAGCGTGAGTGTTACTGTACTGCTCTATAGGAGACAACGTGAGTGTTACTGTACCGCTCTATAGGAGACAGCGTGAGTGTTACCGTACCGCTCTATAGGAGACAGCGTGAGTGTTACCGTACTGCTCTATAGGAGACAGCGTGAGTGTTACTGTACTGCTCTATAGGAGACAGCGTGAGTGTTACTGTACTGCTCTATAGGAGACAGCGTGAGTGTTACTGTACTGCTCTATAGGAGACAGCGTGAGTGTTACCGTACTGCTCTATAGGAGACAGCGTGAGTGTTACTGTACTGCTCTATAGGAGACAACGTGAGTGTTACTGTACCGCTCTATAGGAGACAGCGTGAGTGTTACTGTACCGCTCTATAGGAGACAACGTGAGTGTTACCGTACCGCTCTATAGGAGACAGCGTGAGTGTTACCGTACTGCTCTATAGGAGACAGCGTGAGTGTTACTGTACTGCTCTATAGGAGACAGCGTGAGTGTTACCGTACTGCTCTATAGGAGACAGCGTGAGTGGTACTGTACTGCTCTATAGGAGACAGCGTGAGTATTACTGTACTGCTCTATAGGAGACAGCGTGAGTGGTACCGTACCGCTCTATAGGAGACAGCGTGAGTGGTACTGTACTGCTCTATAGGAGACAGCGTGAGTGGTACTGTACTGCTCTATAGGAGACAGCGTGAGTATTACTGTACTGCTCTATAGGAGACAGCGTGAGTGGTACCGTACCGCTCTATAGGAGACAGCGTGAGTGGTACCGTACCGCTCTATAGGAGACAGCGTGAGTGTTACTGTACCGCTCTACAGGAGACAGCGTGAGTGTTACTGTACTGCTCTATAGGAGACAGCGTGAGTGTTACTGTACTGCTCTATAGGAGACAGAGTGAGTGTTACCGTACTGCTCTATAGGAGACAGCGTGAGTGGTACTGTACTGCTCTATAGGAGACAGCGTGAGTGTTACTGTACTGCTCTATAGGAGACAGCGTGAGTGTTACCGTACTGCTCTATAGGAGACAGCATGAGTGGTACCGTACTGCTCTATAGGAGACAGCGTGAGTGTTACTGTACCGCTCTATAGGAGACAGCGTGAGTGTTACTGTACCGCTCTATAGGAGACAGCGTGAGTGTTACTGTACCGCTCTATAGGAGACAGCGTGAGTGGTACCGTACTGCTCTATAGGAGACAGCGTGAGTGTTACCGTACTGCTCTATAGGAGACAGCGTGAGTGTTACCGTACTGCTCTATAGGAGACAGCGTGAGTGTTACTGTACTGCTCTATAGGAGACAGCGTGAGTGTTACTGTACTGCTCTATAGGAGACAGGGTGTGTTACTGTACTGCTCTATAGGAGACAGCGTGAGTGTTACTGTACTGCTCTATAGGAGACAGCGTGAGTGTTACCGTACTGCTCTATAGGAGACAGCGTGAGTGGTACCGTACTGCTCTATAGGAGACAGCATGAGTGGTACCGTACTGCTCTATAGGAGACAGCGTGAGTGTTACTGTACTGCTCTATAGGAGACAGCGTGAGTGGTACTGTACTGCTCTATAGGAGACAGCGTGAGTGTTACTGTACTGCTCTATAGGAGACAGCGTGAGTGTTACTGTACTGCTCTATAGGAGACAGCGTGAGTGTTACCGTACTGCTCTATAGGAGACAGCGTGAGTGTTACCGTACTGCTCTATAGGAGACAGCGTGAGTGTTACCGTACCGCTCTACAGGAGACAGCGTGAGTGTTACTGTACTGCTCTATAGGAGACAGCGTGAGTGTTACTGTACTGCTCTATAGGAGACAGCGTGAGTGTTACCGTACTGCTCTATAGGAGACAGCGTGAGTGTTACTGTACCGCTCTACAGGAGACAGCGTGAGTGTTACTGTACTGCTCTATAGGAGACAGCGTGAGTGTTACTGTACTGCTCTATAGGAGACAGCGTGAGTGTTACCGTACTGCTCTATAGGAGACAGCGTGAGTGTTACCGTACCGCTCTACAGGAGACAGCGTGAGTGTTACTGTACTGCTCTATAGGAGACAGCGTGAGTATTACTGTACTGCTCCATAGGAGACAGGGTGTGTTACTGTACTGTACGTGTGTTTGTGCATGTGTGTGTGTGCCTGTGTGTGTGTGTGTGTGTTTCAGGTGGTAATAGGTGATAAGGTTGTGTTAAATCCTGTGAATGCTGGACAGCCTCTTCATGCCAGCAGCCATCAGCTTGTAGATAATCCAGGATGTAATGAGGTAAGAAAACAGACACACACACACACACACACACACACACACACACACGCAAACACGCACACACACACACAGGCACACACACACACACAGGCACACACACACACACAGGCACACACGCACACACACAGGCACACACACACGCACACACACTGACACACACACAGGCCACATGCCCTTATGCTGTATTATCAGTTCTGATGTCTTTTCCCCTATTCCTGGCTGCCGCGTGTGTGTGTGTGTGTGTGAATCAGGTGAACTCTGTCAACTGCAGCACAAGCTGGAAAATTGTCCTGTTCATGAAATGGAGCGATAATCAGGAGGTCATTCTGAAAGGCGTGAGTTCATTTATATTTTTCATTATCAACATATAGAACCTGCACATATCTCACATTCTTATAGAGCACCATAAAGAGTGTGTGTGTGTGTGTGTGTGTGTGTGTTAGGGGGATGTTGTTCGGTTGTTCCATGCAGAGCAGGAGAAGTTTCTAACGTGTGATGATCATCGTAGGAAGCAGTATGTCTTCTTGCGGACAACTGGACGCCAATCTGCCACTTCAGCCACCAGCAGCAAAGCACTCTGGGAGGTGGAGGTCAGTGTGTGTGTGTACATCCACACTGACATTTGAGATTTTGTCAATATTATTTCAATGTGAAACCAAGCAGATGTTGTGTGTGTGTGTGACAGGTGGTGCAGCATGACCCCTGTAGAGGAGGAGCCGGTTACTGGAACAGTCTGTTCAGGTTTAAACACCTAGCGACTGGTCATTACCTTGCTGCAGAGGTGACACTTACAAACAATGTCTGTGTGTGTGTGTGCGTGTGTGTGCGTGCGTGTGTGTGTGCGTGTGCGTGTGTGCGTGTGTGCGTGCGTGTGTGTATGTACGTGTGTCAGAGTGCGTGTGTGTGTGTGTGTGTCAGTGTGGGTCTGTGGGTGGGTGTGTGTGCATGCGTGTGTGTCAGTGTGTGTGTGTGTGTATGTGTGTGCGTGTGTGAGTGTGTGTGTATGTGTGTGTGTATGTGTGTGCATGTGTGAGTGTGTGTCTGTGTGTGCATGTGTCTCTGTGTGTACGTGTGTGTGTGTTTGTATGTGTGTGCATGTGTGTCTGTGTGTGCGTGCGTGTGTGGGTGTGTGTGTGTGATGGGGTTGTGTGATGGAATGGAGTTAGTGTTATCACCCTGAAGTTTTATTGATTATTTACTATAACTGTAAGTGTTTTATTCCTCAGAAATTTATTAATGATTAAAATTAATATTCATTAAAGAACAAGCACAAAATTACACAGCGTACTTTTTATCCATTTATTGTTACTGTACATGTCACTGAAACGAGTTAGTTCCTGTTGTCTCTTACATTATAGCAGCTATAAACATTTGTTCCCTCACCATCCCTCTCTCTATTCTCTCTCTATTAACTCTCTCTTTATTCCTTCTCTCTATTCCTTCTCTCTATTCTCTCTCTTTATTCCGTCTCTCTATTCTCTCTCTTTATTCTCTCTCTCTATTCCCTCTCTCTTTATTCCCTCTCGTCATGTTATTAAGACAGTAACGTGTGGTGTTAGTGAGTAAAGAACAGTGAAGAGTGTACTCTCCTCTGTGCTGAAGATGTGAGAAACTGAAAGTTAGATGTTTAGGTCTGAGTGGGAGACAGGAGAAAAGTGCGAGCCTCCAGGACGTCTTTATAGCAAAGAAAAGTCCTCAGTTTGGACAGTGTATACACTCACCTGCCAGTTTTTTAGGAACACCATACTAATACAGGATAGAACGTCGGGGTTACGCATGTAACCCTGTTCCCTGAGAAGGGAACGATACGTTGCATTTAGCATAACAATATGGGGGCGCCCTTGCGCGCGTGACTGGTATCTGAAGCTTGTGTAAAATCATGCCTCTACTTATAGGCCTGCCATGATCAGGTGACGTGGCAATTAAGCGCGTCGCATGATATATATATATATATATATATATATGACACCCGTGACCCACGCCACCAGCCTCTATTATCTGAAGCAAAGACGCAATTCACAGCCCTGCCCTGGTATGACAGAGCTATGCAACGTCTCGTTCCCTTCTCAGAGAACAGGGTTACATGCGTAACCCCAATGTTCCCTTTCAAAGGGAACTTCGACGTTGCATTTAGCATAACAGTATGCAAACGGGAATACCCACTCTGTCATACCGAGGGTACGGCCTGTTCAAAAATACCCAAGCCCGAGGGTCACTGCAAGACACTCGAGCCCGGGGTGGAATGAAAATCCAGGCTGTAATAACGAATGAATGTGTGTGGTGTAGACCATCCCGCAGCAGCACACACATCCTGTAAGGATACCCCTTTGGACAAAGCCTTCGAGGAGGCGACCGCCCTAGTGGAATGAGCTCTTATGCCCAGAGGCGTGGTGAGACTGTGTGCCTCGTAAGCCATAGAGATTGCTTCCACTATCCAATTAGAGATGCGCTGCTTCGACACAGCATCACCTTTACTGTCGCCGCCAAAGCAGACCAGCAGCTGCTCCGACTTACGCTACTGGCCGAAGCGGTGGACGTAAGTACAGAGAGCCCTTACTGGACACAGCAGGTGCATCCTCTCTTGTTCCGGTGTGAGGAACAGAGGAGGGCAGAAAGCCTGCAACACCACAGGGTGGGCAGCCGATGTAGGCATTTTAGGAATATAATCCGGCCTAGGATGCAGGAAGGCCTTGGCTAACCCAGGGGCAAAGTCAAGGCAGGAAGGGGCAACAGAGAGAGCTTGTAGATCTCCCACTCGCTTGAGAGATGTCAGGGCCAGTAGAAGAGCTACCTTTAGAGTCAGAAGCTTCTCAGAGGCTGACTCTAAGGGCTCAAATGGGGCCCCTGACAGACTTTCCAAGACCACAGAAAGGTCCCAGGAAGGTATGTCCGGCCTGCAGATGGGCCTCAGCCGTCTGACACCATGCATGAACCTCGAAGTTAGAGGATGTTGCCCCACAGAAGCTCCATCAACAGGGGCGTGGCTGGCCGAAACGGCGGCCACGTAAACCCTGATTGTAGAAGGAGCCAACCCTGCTGAGAAACGTTCTTGTAAGAACCCCAGGGCTGTAGCTATTGCAAAGTTCACTGGGTCTAGCTGACGTTCCTCACACCACAAGACAAAAAGCCGCCACTTGAGCACATACAATTTTCTTGTGGATGGTGCTCTAGCGTTTAACATGGTCTCTACAACCTCAGTTGTGAGACCAGAATCTATGAGCTGGTGCCCCTCAGGGGCCAGTCCCACAGTTTCCATAGTTCTGGCCGAGGGTGATAAATCAGCCCTCCGGCTTGAGACAGTAGATCCCTGCGGATGGGAATCTCCCAAGGAGTGCCGTCGAGCAGGGAAATTATCTCCAAGAACCATATTCGAGCTGGCCAATAAGGTGCTACTAGCAACAGACGTAGACGGTCTTGGCAAACTCTCGCTAGAACGTGTGGGAGCAGAGCGATCAGGGGGAAAGCATATAGACGTGACCAAGGCCACGTGTGCACCATGGTGTCCAGCCCCAATGGTGCAGGAGAACCACAGTGGGCAGTGTGTTGTCTCCTCGGAGGTGAACACATCCACTTCCGCTTGTCCGAAACTCCACCATATGGACTCCACCACTTGTGGATGGAGCCTCCAAGCCCCGGGCTTCAGCCCCTGCCTCGACAGGATGTCTGCCCGGAATGTACATTGCACTCACTGACAAGAACTTTCCCTCTGCCCAGAGAAGGATTAGTTGCGCCTGCCTGAACATGGGGCGTGAACGTAACCCTCCCTGGCGGTTGATATATGAGACCACCGCTGTGTTGTCTGACACAACTAGCACATGGTGACCTCTCAACTGAGGAAGAAAGAATTTCAGTGCTAGGAATATGGCCCGCATCTCTAGGCAATTTATATGCCACTCCAGATGAGGGCTGCTCCAAAGACCGTGATCTGGGCAGCCATTTAAAGCTGCATCCCAGCCCATGAGGGACGCATCTGTCATTACCGTTTTGCGGTAAGGAGACGCCCCTAGAGTGTGACCCGAGGCTAAAAACTGCAGTCACCTCCAAATACTCGGAGCACGTAGGCATCGCCCCGTGACACTGATTACTCTCAGAGGTTTCATCCTCGGATGAAACCCCCGACTTTTCAGCCACCACAGAAACAGTCTCATGTGCAATAGGCCCAACGGTATGACGTTGGCTGCTGCTGCCATAAGGCCCAACAGTCTCTCTTAGAGACTGGAGGGGATGCCCAGACCTAGTTTTATCTTGCTCAAAGTTGATAGGATCGATCCTACGTGTGTTGGGGATAGAAACGCCCTCATCGTAGTAGAATCCCATATAACCCTTAGAAAAGTTGTCCTCTGCACTGGAGAAAGCATACTTTTCTTGAGGTTCAACCTGAGCCCCAAGCTCCTCATGTGGGCGAGAACAACATCTCGATGTTGAACCGCCTGTTCCCTGGATCGTACTAGAATTAACCAGTCATCCAGGTAGTTTAATACACGGATGCCCTGGAGTCGCAAGGGAGCCAGAGCAGCATCCATGCACTTTGTGAAGGTGCGAGGGGATAAAGCTAGCCCGAAGGGAAGAACGCGAAATTGGTATGTGTTTTCTCCAAATGCAAACCTCAGGAACTTCCTGTGACTGGGCAATATTCCTATGTGGAAATATGCATCTTTCAGATCTATCGTCACAAACCAGTCCTCGGACTGGATCTGTGGCACGATAAGTTTGAGCGTCAGCATCTTGAACCTGTATGTCTGAAGAGTACGGTTCAGATGACGCAGATCTAAAATTGGCCGCATACTCCCATCTTTTTTGCGGACCAGGAAATAACGGCTGTGAAAACCTCCTTCCCTTAGGGAACGGGGTACATGTTCTATGGCCCCTTTGTCCAAAATTGAACTTACTTCCTGTGCTAACATTGGGCTCTGCTCTGTGCTGACAACTGTGGTGAGCACACCTCTGAACCAGGGGGGTCAAGCTCTGAACTGGACCTGGTAACCCTTTTCTATGGTAGACAGAACCCATGGAGACGTGTTTGGCAGTAGTTTCCATGCTGCCAAATGGTCTTTCTGTGATGTTAGCTTTTCCACATTTCGTTGGTGGGAAAGCATCAGATTTCCGTCGCCCTGTGACAGCTCGCTGACCAGAGAAGACTGAAAACGTGGGATGGCCTTGGCCAGGGCAGATCCTACAGTAGCACTGGGGGCTAACTGCCCTAGCAACCTCATGCCCCCTGATACATCCCTCCGTGGCCAATCAGGACTGTTCCTTCCTTGACAGCTTTGCTTTTATGATCATTCTTAGATCAGGCCTCTTAGCAGGCTGTGGCTGTGGCCGGCTGGTCCCCCTGGCTTTCTGTGGGGGGAGGCGGGCCGCCACACTCGTCTTCTGCGTCTCCCTCGCACTAGCGCTGGCCCGGGCTCCACTCATGGAGGCCCGTGCGAACTCGACACAACGGGGAAGGAACTGGCTGAAGGCTGCCGTTTGCTGTTTTTCCTCACGAAACCTGTCGGCGATGGCATTAACCGCGACGCCAAACAGGCCGGAAGGTTTAACAGGGGCTTTCAGCAAGGAGACCTTATCTTTGTCCCCCATTCCTAAGAGGTTGAGCCATAGGTGCCTCTCCGCCACAACCAGGCTACCCATTGAACGGCCGATATGACGGGCTGTTTGTTTGGTCGCCCGGAGAGATAAATCTGTGGCGCGGCGCAGCTCTGCCACTGCCTCGGGCCCAATTCCCTCCCCAGTATCTAGCTCACTCAGCAGGTCTGCTTCGTAGGCCTGCAACACTGCCATTGTATGCAGGGACCCACAAGCAAGACCCGCTGCCGCATAGGCTTTTCCCACCAACGCCGAGGTGGCCTTACATGGCTTAGAAGGTAAAGTTGGCCTCCCTAAATTACCTGCCGTTGATGGAGAGAGGTGGCTCGCAAGCGCCTCCTCCACCTTTGGCATTGCTAAATAGCGGTGCTGCTCACTCCCCATGACAGCTGAGTAATCAGACATTGCGGGGTTATACAGTGAGAGAAAAAAGTATTTGATCCCCTGCTGATTTTTTACGTTTGCCCACTGACAAAGAAGTGATCAGTTTATAATTTTAATGGTAGATTTATTTGAACAGTGAGAGACAGAATAACAACAAAAAAAATACAGAAAAACGCATGTCAAAAATGTTATAAATTGATTTGCATTTTAATGAGGGAAATAAGTATTTGACCCCCTCTGCAAAACATGACTTAGTACTTGGTGGCAAAACCCTTGTTGGCAATCACAGAGGTCAGACGTTTCTTGTAGTTGGCCACCAGGTTTGCACACATCTCAGGAGGGATTTTGTCCCACTCCTCTTTGCAGATCTTCTCCAAGTCATTAAGGTTTCGAGGCTGACGTTTGGCAACTCGAACCTTCAGCTCCCTCTGCAGATTTTCTATGGGATTAAGGTCTGGAGACTGGCTAGGCCACTCCAGGACCTTAATGTGCTTCTTCTTGAGCCACTCCTTTGTTGCCTTGGCCGTGTGTTTTGGGTCATTGTCATGCTGGAATACCCATCCACGACCCATTTTCAATGCCCTGGCTGAGGGAAGGAGGTTCTCACCCAAGATTTGACGGTACATGGCCCCGTCCATCGTCTCTTTGATGCGGTGAAGTTGTCCTGTCCCCTTAGCAGAAAAACACCCCCAAAGCATAATGTTTCCACCGCCATGTTTGACGGTGGGGATGATGTTCTTGGGGTCATAGGCAGCATTCCTCCTCCTCCAAACACGGCGAGTTGAGTTGATGCCAAAAGCTCCATTTTGGTCTCATCTGACCACAACACTTTCACCCAGTTGTCCTCTGAATCATTCAGATGTTCATTGGCAGACTTCAGACGTGCATGTATATGTGCTTTCTTGAGCAGGGGGACCTTGCGGGCGCTGCAGGATTTCAGTCCTTCACGGTGTAGTGTGTTACCAATTGTTTTCTTGGTGACTATGGTCCCAGCTGTCTTGAGATCATTGACAAGATCCTCCCGTGTAGTTCTGGGCTGATTCCTCACTGTTCTCATGATCATTGCAACTCCACGAGGTGAGATCTTGCATGGAGCCCCAGGCCGAGGGAGATTGACAGTTCTTTTGTGTTTCTTCCATTTGCGAATAATCGCACCAACTGTTGTCACCTTCTCACCAAGCTGCTTGGCAATGGTCTTGTAGCCCATTCCAGACTTGTGTAGGTCTACAATCTTGTCCCTGACATCATTGGAGAGCTCTTTGGTCTTGGCCATGGTGGAGAGTTTGGAATCTGATGGCTTGATTGCTTCTGTGGACAGGTGTCTTTTATACAGGTAACAAGCTGAGATTAGGGGCACTCCCTTTAAGAGTGTGTTGCCAATCTCAGCTCGTCACCTGTATAAAAGACACCTGGGAGCCAGAAATCTTTCTGATTGAGAGGGGGTCAAATACTTATTTCCCTCATTAAAATGCAAATCAATTTATAACATTTTTGACATGCGTTTTTCTGGATTTTCTTGTTGTTATTCTGTCTCTCACTGTTCAAATAAATCTACCATTAAAATTATAGACTGATCATTTCTTTGTCAGTGGGCAAATGTACAAAATCAGCAGGGGATCAAATACTTTTTTCCCTCACTGTAAACACGGCTAGTGTATGGTGTTCTCCAGAGGCATGATATCTCATCATGCACTTCTGGAAAAAAGGGGAGTTTTCTGCGGTGTGAGGGAGCGTTGTATTTATTTTCACTGGAGAGGAAGTGCTCATCCAGCCTGCTACGAGCCACTTCCTCTTCCCTGGGCCAGTCTATATTAAACTTTTCAACCGCCCTAGTGATAACCTCAAGCAGCTCTTTATATGCTTGAGAGCTGCTGTCGGTTTTTGGTGCAATGGCACACACTACCGACTCCTCGGAGTCGGTGAGATTGTTTTGGCTTTCCATAGGGGAAGGAGGAGTCGCGACGCGAGCTCTAAAGTCAGGCGGAGAGCCGGACCCGGAAGACAGAGCAAGAGATAGAGCAGCGCTCATCTCCGTCTCCTCTTCCAAATCCGTACGAGAACCCCACGACCTTAGCTGGCTGGCTGCCTCGGCAGCGGCCGGCCCAGATCCGCGAGGCTCTGAAACCCAGCTCCCTTCGGACGAGAAGAGGGCGAGTCGAGAGCGTAGTTGCCTAATCGTGAAATGTTCACAATGCTGACAGTCAGACCCCGCGAGGGCTGCTGTAACATTCTCTACGACCAAACACTTCACACAGAAAACGTGTCCGTCTCCTCCCGTGATGAAACGGGAGCAAGGCGTAACACACTTTCTGAAATCTTTCTCGCTCATTACTTCTCTCTCTTTTCTTTTCTTTTCTTTTTTTCTAAAAAAGGGATAGAAAAGTTCAGAGATTTTGAGAAAATATAGAGTGGAAATGAAGTGTTTTTTGTCACACAAACAACAGACATGCAGTCTCGCTGAGGATAATACGGCTGGTGGCGTGGTTCACAGGTGCCATATATATATCATGCGACGCGCTTAATTGCCACTTCACCTGATCATGGCAGGCCTATAAGTAGAGGCATGATTTTACACAAGCTTCAGATACCAGTCACGCGCGCAAGGGTACTCCCATACTGTTATGCTAAATGCAACGTTGAAGTTCCCTTTAAAAGGGAACCCCCTTTTCCCTCAGAACAGCCTCAGGTATTCATGGTGTGGATTCCACAAGGTTTTGGAAACGTTCATTTGAGACGTGTGGTGTGACAGACTTTCCTGGCACCTTGAAGCAGTCTGGACGTTCTCCTCTGACGTCTCTCATCCACAGCACCACTCTCCACACAGAACTGACGCTCACTGGATGTTTTTTGTTTTTCGCACCACACTGGGTAAACTCTACAGACTGTTGTGTGTGGAAATCCCAGGAGATCCATGCTACGGTCAAAGCCACTGAGATGTTTTTCCCACTCTGATGTTTGATGTGAACTGAAACTCTTGTGCTGTATCTGTGTGATTTTATACACTGTGCTGCTGACACGTGATCAACTGGATAATTACACCAATAAGCAGGTGTACAGGTGTTCCTAATAAAGCGACCTGTGAGTGTATATTACCTGTGGTTATTTATACTGCTGGTTTTATAGAAGGTAAAATACAGCGTAGTCTACCTACAGGAGACTAATTACTATCTTACCTTTTTACTCACGGAGTCTCAGTAAAGTCTCCGTAAAATCTCACACTGTAAATGATTTCAGTTAAAATGACTCTGATATTATTTCCATAAAAACCTTCACAATCTCTAAATAAACATTCTGTTTCTGCTCCTGTTCTTCACCAGATAAACCCTGACTATGAGGAGGAATGTCTTGAGTCCCGCTCCTCCGTAAGAGTGTGTGTGTGTGTGTGTGTGTGTCTGTATAACTACATTAATTTGCTGAACTCCTAGAGCTTTTCATATGTTACACCTTAATGTTCTTAATTTCCTGTAAAATATCCATCATTCATTCAGCAGGTTAATAACAATATTTACAGTTATACTGAGATGAATCTGTGATATGTTGCAGCTGGACTCTGAACAGGAAGTGATGCGAGTCCGTGTACGGAACGTGCAGGATAAGGTGATGTACACGCTGGTGTCTGTTCCTGATGGCAATGACATTTCCTCCATCTTTGAGTTGGACCCTACCACTCTGAGAGGGGGGGACTCACTGGTGCCCAGGTACATGCAGACCGTACCATTTACTGAGATCTACTTCTGTACCGTAACAAACTACAGACATTTCACTGTGTTTACTTCAGTATACAGTTTTCTTCTTCACCATCTTTCCAAAAGTAAATATCTCTTTTTAAATTTCCCTCAGACACCCGTTACTCACTGCTGTATTCATTCTATTCACTTCCATTTTATTTATACATCCATCCATCCATCCAGCAACCCATCCACACATCCACACATCCACACATCCGTCCATCCATCCATCTACCCACACATCCATCCATCCATCCATCCACCCATCCAGCCATGTTTACAGCACTTATTATCTCACTTCAAAAATAAATATTCAAAAGTTACATTAAAACAACGCTTGGTGTTATGATTAAATACAATTTTATTTACTTTATTTCTATTATAAATCAGTCTGTACAGATTTCACAGAAATTTTTGGCCAGAAATGCTCAATTTTCGCTGCGGTTTTAAAAAAAAATTTGCAGTGCAAGTTTTTTGTGTTTTTTTATTGTTGAGGAAAATGAATCAAATTAGCGAAATCAAAATCGCATGAAATAGTCGTGCACGCTGTTGTTTAGCTGTGCTCGTGTTCAGTGCACGTCAGTGGAAGAGGGTTTCGGCTGAATGATGATGTCACTCGATGCGTCTCGGCCCGAATCTGTGGAAAATCTGTGGTTATTTTGAAATAGTGCAGCTGTTCTGAATATTGTGGCGTTTTCTTGTTTTGTTTTGTTTTGTTTTGTTTTTGCGTAATGGGGGACTGAGCAAGTGATTTTACTGTTCTCAAAGTAAAAGGTTGAGTACACATTTTACAGCTTTTAATCACCTCAGAAATTGTGGAGTTAGGGAGTGAGCTCGCTGTTTACCTCTGAGGACTGCAGAGTGAGGGTGTGTGTTATAAGCATAATAGCAGGTCAGTTTTATTTTATTTATATAACACTTTTAACAAACCAAACAGCTTTACAGAAATCAAATATAGATTTAGACCCCTAATGAGCAGCGGAGGTGATGGTGGTGAGAACAAACTCCCTGAGACGATATGAGGAAGAAACCGTCCTCATCTGGGTGACAGCGGATAGTGTGATTATAAATAAATACACCCCTTCTATAGCTGTGTACTATAGACTCATGAACATCGTTATAGTTTTAACTTTAAGTCTAGTATCAAAGTGAAGTTATTTAACTGTTCGATAATTAATACATGAGCGTAAACACTTTAGTATACAACTTTATTAACAGATTAAACACATACAGTTTTATTAAGTGAATATTTTACTAAATAAAATAATAAATTTATTTACTAATGGCTCCCTAATTACTGAACTAGGTTAGCTAATGTTAGCATGATTATGTGTGTGTGTGTGTGTGTGTGTGTGTGTGTGTGTGTGTGTTAGGAACTCATATGTGAGGCTCAGACACCTCTGTACGAACACATGGGTCCACAGCACCAACCACCCCATAGACAAGGAGGAGGAGAAACCTGTCATGCTCAGGGTGAGTTACTGTATGTATATGTGTGTGCGTGTGTGTGTGTGTGTGTGTGTGTGTGTGCGAAGTACAAATGAGGAAATACAAGCAAAGCGATATCTCAAGCTGAGAACAATACAAGTAGTGCTACTGTACATAATATTTAATGGAAAATGGAGTGGAGACACGAACACCAGCTGAAACTTTACTGACCTAAACAGAACCAGGTTTTCCTTCCATGTTTTCAGCAGTAAATAAATGTGAAGTGATTGCAGATAGGATTAGGGTTAGTGGGTTAGGGATTAGGGTTAAGGTTAGGGTTAGTGGGATAGGGATTAAGGTTAAGGTTAGGGTTAGTGGGATAGGGATTAGGGTTAAGGTTAGTTGGTTAGGGATTAGGGTTAAGGTTAGGGTTAGGGGGTTAGAGATTAGGGTTAGGGTTTTAGGGGGTTAGGGATTAGAGTTAAGCTTGGGGTTAGGGGGTTAGGGATTAGGGTTAAGGTTAGGGTTAGTGGGATAGGGATTAGGGTTAAGGTTATTGGGTTAGGGATTAGGGTTAAGGTTAGGATTAGGGGGTTAGAGATTAGGGTTAGGGGTTAGAGATTATTGTTAGGGTTAGGGGGTTAGGGATTAGAGTTAAGGTTAGGATTAAGGGGTTAGGGATTAGGGTTAAGGTTAGGGTTAGAGGGTTAGACATTAGGGTTAGGGTTAGGGTTTAGGTTAGTGGGGAACTGAAGAAATGTCGGACCGCATGCCACAGGATTGAGGAATCATTCAATCCAAGCTTTTGGCCTTATATAAAAAATCTAAATTTAAATGTGACTGAAATCGCAGCTCTGTGTCTCACACACACTCATGCACACACACACACACACACACACACACAAACACACACACACACACTTTGTCACCTACAAGTGTGAAGGCAGTGTTAATTCGACTGCAGAGTTGGAGTTAAATATGACAAGTTTACATCATCACACATTAATGAGTGAAATAACTGAACTGTGAGCTGGTTAATAAGGAGACAGACGGGTGTACGAGCAGAAGGACTGAGCTGGTTAATAACGAGACCTGTGTGTTGTTGCTTGATTAGATCGGGACGTCTCCGCTGAAAGAGGATAAGGAAGCGTTCGCTATAGTGCCGGTGTCTCCAGCCGAGGTCCGAGATCTGGATTTCGCCAATGATGCCAGTAAAGTTTTGGCCTCCATCGCTGGCAAACTGGAGAAGGGCACCATCACTCAGAATGAGAGGAGGTACATAATCCACCTGTCTGTCTGTCCTTCCGCTTTTACACCCGTCTGTCCTTCCGCTCTTACACCCGTCTGTCCTTCCGCTCCTACACCTGTCTGTCCTTCCGCTCGTACACCCGTCGGTCCTTCTGGTCCTAAACCCGTCTGTCCTTCCGCTCCTACACCTGTCTGTCCTTCCGCTCGCACACCCGTCGGTCCTTCCAGTCCTAAACCCGTCTGTCCTTCTGCTCCTACACCGTCTGTCCTTCCGCTCCTACACCCGTCTGTCCTTCCGGTCCTACACCCGTCTGTCCTTCCGCTCCTACACCCGTCTGTCCTTAAGCTCCTACACCGTCTGTCCTTCCGTTCCTACACCCGTCTGTCCTTCCGCTCTTACACCCGTCTGTCCTTTCGCTCGTACACACGTCTGTCCTTTCGCTCCTACACCGTCTGTCCTTCCGCTCCTACACCTGTCTGTCCTTCCGCTCGTACACCCGTCGGTCCTTCCGGTCCTACACCCGTCTGTCCTTCCGCTCCTACACCGTCTGTCCTTCTGCTCCTACACCTGTCTGTCCTTCCGGTCCTACACCCGTCTGTCCTTCCGCTCCTACAGCGTCTGTCCTTCCGCTCCTACACCTGTCTGTCCTTCCGGTCCTACACCCGTCTGTCCTTCCACTCCTACACCGTCTGTCCTTCCGCTCCTACACCTGTCTGTCCTTCCGGTCCTAAACCCATCTGTCCTTCCGGTCCTAAACCCTTCTGTCCTTCCGCTCATACACCCGTCTCTCCTTCCGGTCCTACACCCGTCTGTCCTTAAGCTCCTACACCGTCTGTCCTTCTGCTCCTACACCCGTCTGTCCTTCTGCTCCTACACCCATCTCTCCTTCCGCTCCTACACCCGTCTGTCCTTCCGGTCCGACACCCGTTTAATGTAATGGTGTTTCCTGATAAATTCCAACTTTTAACTCTGTGTTTAAAATAGTTCTGTAGGTTTGTTAAGTAAGAACAACACAGAAAAACACAGAAAAATCCCTGACAGTAATATTACTAAGAGGAGGTGATGAGGTGAGGAGGTGTCTGTTAAGTGTTCAGGTTGAGATGGTGTTCCTCAGGTGAAAATGTCTTCAAGTATGGTTGTGTTTTCGCTTTAATGGCCCACTGGTCGTATTCACTGCTCTGTGAACACACCCTCAGGGCGGTGACGAAGCTGCTGGAGGACCTGGTTTATTTCGTGGTGGACATTCCCAACAGCGCTCAGGACGTCCTGGAGATCACCGTGAACAAACCCAACAGAGAGAGACAGAAACTCATGAGGGAGCAGAACATCCTCAAACAGGTAAAGTCCACTGAGTCGAGGGTTAAACAGTGATTATTGTCTCCCAAATGTCAATATTTGATATTTTACATTTACACTTTTACACTGTCACAATACTTAAAAATCAATCACCATGTAGTCACAGTAATCCTTAACATACATCTTGTTTCATCTGTATTTCATGTTTCTGGTAGACAGGTATAAGAAATAAATAAAGGAAATAAAACCTTCCCATCATGCCTTTCTTCTCATTTCTGATGTCTTTGTCCTGGGTTTGATCAGATCTTCAAGCTCCTGCAGGCCCCGTTCACTGACAGCGGTGATGGTCCCATGCTGCGATTAGAGGAGCTGGCAGACCAGCGCCACGCCCCCTTCCGCCATATCTGCCGCCTCTGCTACAGAGTTCTGCGTCATTCACAGCAGGACTACCGCAAAAACCAGGTACCACCAGCATGCCATAACACTCGTCTAGTCTCAGTCTCAGAGGCTCCGCCCACAGCTAACACTCATCTACTCTCAGTCCCAGAGGCTTCACCCACAGCTAACACTCGTCTACTCTCAGTCCCAGAGGCTTCACCCACAGCTAACACTCGTCTACTCTCAGTCCCAGAGGCTTCACCCACAGCTAACACTCGTCTACTCTCAGTTTCAGAGGCTCCGCCCACAGCTAACACTCATCTACTCTCAGTTTCAGAGGCTCCGCCCACAGCTAACACTCATCTTCTCTCAGTCTCAGAGGCTCCACCCACAGCAATGACTCCATTTAGTCTCAGTAACTGCTTGTTAAAAGTGGTATATGGTAAATAAGCTGTGTGTGTGTGTGTGTGTGCAGGAGTATATAGCAAAGCAGTTCCGCTTCATGCAGAAGCAGATTGGTTATGACGTGTTGGCCGAAGACACCATCACAGCCCTGCTGCACAACAACCGCAAACTGCTGGAGAAACACATCACTGCTGCTGAGATCGACACCTTCGTCAGTCTTGTTCGCAAAAACAGAGAGCCCAGGTGTGTGTGTGTGTGTGTGTGTGTGGGTGTGTGCATGTGACCTGTATGAGGGTGGAGCTGATGAAGTGATCCAGTTCATCCAGTTTTTGTTCAGTACGTTTAGATTTTATGTTTTAAGTCTAACTGATTGAGCAGGAACGTGTGTTGCGTGACCCAATTCATTGTGTGTGTTCAGGTTCCTGGATTATTTATCGGATCTGTGTGTCTCCATGAACAAATCCATTCCTGTGACACAGGAGCTGATCTGTAACGCAGTGCTGGATCCAGCCAACTCCGACATCCTCATTGAGACCAAGTACTGCTTACAGCGCTACCCTCAGACTCATTACAGATCCTCACATACACCTTTAACTATGAACAGCACACATTATTATAAATCACTGTCTTTCTTAAGCATCTGCCATCCAATAACCATTTTACTGTGGCATGTTCATTCTCAAAAATGTCATTCTAAAGCACTATGCAGACGGGATTAGTTTTTTATGACAAGATTATGGAGTATTTTCCCTTCTTTAAACTGAGCACTAACAATAACTTCAGATCAAGTTGATATAAAAGATATGTATTTATCCCGTCTGCACTGACATGTCAGTAAAGATGGGTAAAGAGTTAAATCTTTTGGGAAAAAGAGGTCTTTTCTTTCTCTTCTTTTCTTTTTCTGCAGTATAAAGACACTCCAAGACGGCTGATTTATTAATACAGTGATTAGTGTAGCGTTAAATAGACATGTGTTGAATTATACATTCTATATCAGGTTGTGTGTGTGTGTGTGTGTGTGTGTGTGTGTCAGGTTAGTGCTGTCGCGGTTCGAGGTGGCAGGGGCGGTGCTGGGGGAGAGTGCAGAGGAGGAAGAGGAGGATGAGGAGGAGGTTTGGTTGTTCTGGAAGGACAGCAGTGGAGAGGTAAAGAGTAAAAGCATCAGAGAACTCGCTCAGGATGCCAAAGAGGGACACGCTGAGGACCAGGAGGTGATCAGCTATTACAGGTACACACACATTATTAGGGGACCAAGTACTATGGAAGAACTGGCCAATGGGGTTACTATCTGCCAAGGGTGCTTGGACCCCACAGATTACTGCTTGCAGCCATATTTGGTATTGTAATGTGTATGTGTGTGTATGTGTGTGTGTGTGTGTATCAGGTACCAGTTGAACTTGTTTGCTCGGATGTGTCTGGATCGTCAGTATTTGGCTATCAATAAGATCTCGGCTCAGCTGGATGTGGATCTGATATTACGCTGCATGTCGGATGAAGATTTGCCTTTTGACCTCCGAGCCTCTTTCTGCCGTATGATGTTGCACATGCATGTGGACCGTGACCCCCAGGAACAGGTCACGCCCGTCAAATATGCCCGCCTGTGGTCCGAGATCCCATCCCAGATCTCCATCGACGAGTGAGTCAAACGGCCGAATCGCTTTCACCCAAACAGCTCCGTGACATCATGCCCTGCAGCCAGTCAGCGCTGTGCTTGTTTTCTGCTTTCAGTTATGATAATGACGGGATGACACGTGACGAGGTGAAGGAGAAGTTTTCCCATACCATGGAGTTTGTGGAGAATTACCTGCGTGACGTCGTGTGCCAGAGTTTCCCTTTTTCAGACAAAGAGAAAAATAAACTCACATTTGAGGTGTGTTTCTTTATTTTTACATCAAACACCCATTTACGTGATACAGAGCATCATGAGCACTGATCTTCCTGCTGCTCCTCTCAGGTGGTGAACCTGGCCAGGAATCTCATCTACTTTGGCTTCTATAACTTCAGTGACCTGCTCCGGCTGACCAAGATCCTGCTGGCCATCCTGGACTGTGTCCACGTCAGCGCATCCTTCTCTGTCAAACTGGACCGAGAGCCAGGAAAAGGTCAGACCTGTAAAACATCTAAACATGTTGAGGTGAAAAAAACCTGAATTACATAACGCTGAAGGAAAATCTCTTCCTGTGCACAGCTGGGATTTAACTCCGTCACTTCAGACCCTTTAATAAAACAACACAGGATCTGTGAACTTTAAACATCTCACAGCGCTGTTCAGTTATGATGCACGATTATTAAATTATTCTTTATGCAACATGGGAACTCTGACTTTGTCCTTGACTTGTTCCTGCGTGAAAATAATCCATGAAAGGGTGGTGTGATACGACCTGCCATGATCTGGAGTTACTGTTACCACCTGAAGCTGATTAACAGCATGTCCCCATGTGTTACTCTTAAACTTTAAAGCAATTAAAATGTTTGTGTAACAAACCAGTGACGGGTCGGTGGGGATGTTACTGGTCGGGGTGGATGTTACGGGTCAGGGACGGATGTTATTGGTTGGGGCGAATGTTACGTGTCAAGGCAGATGTTACGGGTCGGGGTGGATGTTACGGGTCAAGGCAGATGTTAGGGTCGGGGCGGAGACAGGACTGGATCAGAAACAAAACGCACGCGTGTGTTCGTTCGTCACTGTTCAGGAGGAGATAACCGTCGTGATAACCGGTCACGAGACCACAAAAAGCTTTATTTTGTGAGCACAGGTGAGTTTAATGAAGTGACTCAAGACTAAAACAGAGTCAGGACCTCGAGGTAACGTGTGCTCACTGTACTTCTTCATGCTGTTAATTTACTCCCCCCTCCTAAATGTCCAACATTTTTAAAATGACAAATATGATGGATTATTTCATAATGTTATATTTATATATGTAATATTCCACCCAAACAGCATTGTGAGTGTATTTATATCGAATAAAGATGTAATGTTATGGGAAATATTGTAGTTACAACAGAAGGTCAGTCAGTGGCACTGTACTTCAAGAAAATATATTTTTCAGCCAATCAGTATATAATGCATAATTTTTTTAAAAAAAACCTCTGATGGTGAAATTTTGTGCATCAAAGTGGATTCTTTCAACATTAATCACACTGAATAATTTTCCCCAACAGTAAAGTAATTTCGAGTGTTAATGTGAGGTAACATTAGCGTCACTGTTCCCCCTAACCAGTCCGGCTTCAAAGTAGCACGTTCCACAGAGACCTTTTGGCCTTCACTGAGAAGCTCCATGCTGCTAGATCATCCAAACTGTCCTCAGTCCTCATCCTCTTCGACCTTTCAGCAGCATTTGACACAATTAACCACAAGACCCTTGTCCCCCCTCATGAGTCTCGGAATTCATGGTGCAGCATGGCAGAGGTTGGCAGCATGGCCTGGAAGCTCAGTCATATCAAGTGACGTGGAGGAGATCCACATCTGCTCCCCGCAGACTCTCCACTGGTGTCCCACAAGGCTCAGTACTTGGTCCTTTTCTGTTCTCACTCTATACTCAATCTAATGGTGAGGTCATATCCTCACATGGGTTCTCATACCACTGCTATGCAGATGATGCTCAACTCATCCTCTCCTTCCCTCACTCAGATCCTCTTGTTTCTGCTCAGATCTCAGCATGTCTGCTAGACATCTCATCATGGATGGCAGCTCATCAGCAGAAACTGAACTGCTGTTCATCCCAGGTGATTCATCACCATATCAGGATCTTGTGATCTCCATGGACAACTCTCTGATCCCACGTTCAGTTACTGCACGCAACCTTTGAGTAACCATGGACAATCAACTGTCCTTCTTTTCTCACACTGCTAATCTGACACACTCATGTCGATTTCTCCTTTACAACGCCAGAAGGATTCGTCCATTTCTATACTCACAGGTGCTTGTTCAGTCTGTTGTCATTTTGAGACTGGACTACTGCACCTCTCTTCTGGCAGTTCTGTCTCTGAGCTCCATTAGACCTCTGCAATTGATCCAGAATGCAGCTGCGCAACTTGTTTTCAACCTTCCTAAGTTCTCCCACACCACCACACGGCTACACTCCCTCCACTGGCTTCCTGTAGCTGCCTGCGTCAGATTTAAACCACTGATACTTGCCTACAAAGTCAAAAATGGACCAGCACCCACTTACCTCAAAGCACATATCACACCCAGCACTGCACCACACTCCTTCCAATCCTCTAGCACCGCTCGAATGGTCACACCATCTCTCAGCATACAAGGAAGACCTGCATCAAGACTCTTCTCTGTTCTGCACCTCGGTGGTGGAATGAACTTCCCCTAGATGTCCGAACAGCTGAGTCACTGGCGGTCTTCAAACCACGTCTAAAGATCTGCCTCTTCCTAAAGTACTGAAACTAGTACTTTAATTTTTTTAAATTATGTTGTCTGTGTACTTTTCTTACTATATTACCTCCAAAAAGGAGTTTTTAGACTGATGGTATTCTTAGTCCATGACCTAGTGACCCAGTTTCAGGGTGTATTTATTGACAGACTTCAAAACACTTCTGAAAGTTGCTCTGGACAAGGATCTGCCACATTCCATAAATGTAAATGTGTGTGTGTGCAGGCAGTAACGTGATGCGGTCGATCCACGGTGTGGGTGAACTGATGACTCAGGTTGTCCTGAGAGGAAGCGGCTTCCTGCCCGCCACAAGCCGTAATTCTCCAGACCGAGACTCTGTGAAAGCTCAAGCAGAACCTCAGAAACAGGACATACTGGTGATGGACACCAAGCTGAAGATCATAGAGATACTGCAGGTATTTTACACAACTCTTATTCAGGCCAAGATTATATTATTGTTATTATTATTATTATTACTATTATTATATATAAAACTTTAAATAAATAGAGATTGTGAATAAAGCTCTGAGTGCTGGAGGTGTGTAGAGCTGTGATCATATCACAACACATCACTAACAAGCTCTCTGTCTCACCCTCTGTGTGTGTGTGTGTGTGTGTGTGTGTGTAGTTTATTCTGAATGTGAGGTTGGATTATCGTATTTCGTGCCTCCTGAGTATCTTTAAGAGAGAGTTTGATGAGAGCAACTCACAGACAGAACCGTCAATCAGCCCGGAATCACAGGCCAGTGTTCAGGGTGAGTGAATGTGTGTGTGTGTGTGTGTGTGTGTGTGTGCGTGTTTATGTATCCTGGTGGAGACCAGAGCAATAAGAATATCTTGACCTTGTGGGGAAGCTTGGCTGGTCCACATGAGGAAACTGCAGCTTTGATTAAAAACTTTAAAGAGCTGAAAGGTTTGCTGTTTGTTACTGAGCTTAAGGTTAGATTCTGGGTTTGATTTAAGTGTGTGTGTGTGTGTGTGTGTGTGTGTGATAATGAGCTATTGACTGTGTTTAGGGGCACTGGACTTTGAGCACATTGAGGAGCAGGCAGAGGGGATATTTGGAGGAAGGTGAGATTATTTAGGGTGTTATTATTCACTGTACTGTATATACAAGTGATTACATTGCATCATCATATTATATCATCACATCACATCATCACATTACATCATTACTTCATCACATTACAACACATCATCACATCAATTCATCATCACATCACATCATTACATCATCACATTACATCATTACTCTATCTGTCTATCTTCAAGGCATTACATCATCACAAAAATAAAAAAAAATTAGGGCAAAAATATCATAATAAAAAAACTCATACGTGCCTTAATTTAGCATATTACACCAGTAAGTCTCTCTCTAATGTTCATGTACCTGGTGTGTGTGTGTGTGTGTGTGTGTGTGTGTGTGTGTAGTGAGGAGAACACCCCACTGGATCTAGATGATCATGGTGGCCGGACATTTCTTAGGGTGCTCCTCCACCTGACCATGCACGACTATCCTCCCTTAGTGTCCAGAGCTCTGCATCTCCTCTTCAGACATTTCAGCCAGAGACAGGAGGTCCTGCAGGCCTTCAAACAGGTAACACACCCACATACACACACACACTTTCTATATGTTTCTCATGTCATGTTTTTAGTGAACTGTGTTCTAATTCGACCTTTAACTGTGTGTGTGTGTGTGTGTGTGTGTGTGTGTGTGTGTGTGTGTGTGTGTGTGTGTGTAGGTGCAGCTCCTGGTCACCAGTCAGGATGTGGAGAACTATAAACAGATTAAAGCTGATCTGGACCAGCTGCGGTCTATAGTGGAGAAATCAGAGCTGTGGGTGTATAAGAGACAGGGGTCAGAATCAGGACTGCACACAGGAGAGGTCATCACCACGGAAACACATCACAAGGTCAACAAACCACTTACATACAACCAGGTTTATACTTTCACATGATCACCTTTACGCGTAGTTATTCACGCAGTGGTTTACACAGGATTAACACATCCCAGTATTCCACAACCTGCACTCACTGTCTGTCTGTCTGTCTGTCTGTCTGTCTGTCTGTCTGTCCGAGAGTCTCTTGACTGTGATATCTGAAGAACGAGTGGTTGAATGTGTGTAGGATGCATGTGGAAGTATCTTGGAACCAGCAGATGAACTGATGTATGTCATGTATTTAAGATTATTTCTAGCGTATTAATTAGTAACCAGAAAGATTAGATTGTTGGTGTTGAAGGCATCTCCGTCTACGCCATTAACATCAGGATCGACATGTTCTGGTGTAAATCTGCACCCCAACATCTTTACACCACACTCTGGCTTAATGTAGATGTGGAACAGGTTGTTGTTGTTGTTGTTGCTGTTGTTGTTTTTGTTGTTATTATTGTTGTTGTTGTTGTTTGTTTGCTTAAAGAATTCACTGGGTTTGTGTTTGAGCACTGGGAGATCTATTACCCCATTAGACAGAGTGTCTCTTCATAGCTCTCTCTCTCACACACACACACACACACACACACACATACACACACATACACACACAGGCCAGCTGTTATGCCAAAAATGCTGTAATTTCGGTGTGACTCCTCGTATTTTATGAGGAAGGACGCTTTCTTTTTTGTCTTTTCGTTATGAGTTGAAGCAGGTACACACCTGACTGATCCAGCTTCCTGTTGTCACAGTTCTGACAGGAAGTAGTGAGGGAAAGTGCAGAACAGACAAATTATGCCAAATTCAATGTGATTTACACCCAGTTACTGCAAAAAACAGCATCATTATCATTTAGCTTTTTGTCTAATCTTTTTTCCTTGTGACCCAGTAACAAATGTTTTGCGGCCCAGAACCAGAACTGTGACCCTTGGCTTGGGGAGCTGAAGTGTCGTGTACGACTGACTTTATGACATTTACATCAGCTGACTCATAAAATATATGTGGGAGGGGCTTCTAATCCAACAGAATACAATTGGCTAGACATACTCTCTCTCTCTTTCTCGCTCTCTCTCTCTGTCTCTCTCTCTCTCCCTCTCTGTATCTCTCTCTGTCTCTCTGTCTCTCTCCCTCTCTGTATCTCTCTCTGTCTCTCTGTCTCTCTCGCTCTCTCTCTCTGTCTGTCTTTCTCTGTCTCCCTCTCTGTCTCTTTCTCTCTCTCTCTGTCTCCGTCTCTCTCTCTCTGTCTCTCTCTCTCTCTGTCTCCGTCTCTCTCTCTCTCACTCTCTCTCTGTCTCTCTGTCTCTCTCTGTCTCTCTCTGTCCCTCTCTGTCCCCCCCCCAGGGCAGACAGGGTTAGGGTTAAGCAGCAGTTAGAGAAAGATGTGGATGGCTTTACCATGTCTCGGGATAATGTGAATGTGTTACCCTTTGCTCGGCCATAATCCAAACCCCCATCAGATCAACATGGCCGCTCACACTGAACAGTGTAAGGTCCAACTTCTCTACTTTTAAGTGAGTTTATAGCAGCATTGGCTTCAGATCAGTTAATGTACAGACACAGCACTCGGTTCAATCTGTAACACGGACCGTAATAATCACTGTTCCGAGAAGCTCATCATCAACATTACAGTTATCACTAACGTTAGCTAGTTAGCTTGTTGCTAAGCTACTCGCTATGGTCCGCGGCTGCTGTGCTGTATTCTCAGTCCAGAGTGCTGCAGGAATGTGTGAAGGTCACTACAGTAGAACAGAACCAGTAAAGAAGCTTTTTATGAACTTTACATGCTGACACGTGTGTGTGACGTGTGACAGAGCAAACACCTCAAACGTCCCGAGGTGGAACTCGCAAATTAACACTTACACCACAAATGATCTAAATCTATCAGAGTTTCTGGAAAGCTGTAATGATGTCTGTTGTTAAAATATTTAACATATTTAAATAAAACTGGACTGAATATTTGTTTTTCTGCGTAACAGAGTGACTCCATTTCTGATGGATTACACAAACCCAAAGTGGAGAGCACCAGCAGCTCCAACTACCGACTCATGAAGGAGGTCAGAGTGGATTTATTTATTATTTATTGTTTGTTTGTATGTTTGTTTGTGCACTCATTCTAATGCTAAGAATGCCTACTCAGCTTGTATAAGCCTTATAAACCTTGGGTCTGGGATCTTTACTTTACTTTAGCTTTGTTCTGTTTGTATTATGTGTTATTTGCTTTGTGCTCTGTTTCATATTTACAGCCGTGTGTGTGTGTGTGTGTGTGTGTGTGTGTGTGTGCAGATCCTCCTGAGACTCAGTAGGTTGTGTGTGATGGAGTGTCTCTCTGGAAGGAAGAACAAGAAGCAACAGCAGCGTCTCCTTAGGAACATGGGGGCTCACTCAGTGGTCCTGGAGCTTCTACAGATCCCTTATGAAAAGGTGTGTGTGTGTGTGAGGTTTTGTCACTCATTCTCTGCATTTTATTCTCTGGGTTAATCGCCTGTGTGTGTGTGTGTGTGTGTGTGTGTGTGTGTGTGTGTGTGTGTGTGTGTGTGTGTGTGTGTAGGGTGAGGATGTGTGGATGCAGGAGATCATGACCCTCGCTCATCAGTTCCTCCAGAACTTCTGTGCAGGAAACCAGCAGAACCAGGCTCTACTGCACAAACACATTAACCTGTTCCTCAACCCTGGAGTAAGAGCCGAGATAGATATCAGACTAGATTAACTGCATGAATGTGCAGGGGTGTAGGTGTTCCTATTAAAGTGGCCGATGAGTGTATCTGTTATATTCTTTACCACGCTGTGTGTGGGCATGTGTGTGTGTGTGTCAGATCCTAGAGGCTGTGACCATGCAGCACATCTTCATGAATAACTTCCAGCTGTGCAGTGAGATTAATGATCGTGTGGTTCAGCACTTTGTGCACTGCATCGAGACGCACGGACGCAGCGTCCACTACCTCAAATTCCTCCAGACCATCGTCAAAGCCGAGAACAAGTTCATCAAGAAGTGTCAGGACATCGTAATGGCTGAGGTCAGTGTGTGTGTGTGTGTGTGTGTGTGGCATGCTATACATTTTGCTGCATTTTTCCCCGATAATAATTTTTGCATTTTTATTTGCACTGAGGTTCTTTTACGCATGCTGTCTAACACATCGTCTGTGAGTACTGTAATAACTGTGTGTGTGTGTGTGTGTGTGTGTGTGTGAAGCTGGTGAATGCAGGTGAGGATGTCCTGGTGTTCTATAATGATCGTGCTTCGTTCCAGACGTTAGTGCAGATGATGCGTCTCGAGAGGGAGCGTCTAGACGAGAACAGCGCTCTCAGGTGTGTGTGTGCGTGCGTGTGTGTGTGTGTGAGAGAGAGAGAGAGAGAGAGAGAGAGAGAGAGCAGTGTGATGAGGGAACATTTCCCTCCCAGACAGCACGACACAATAACAGGATTATCACAGTTATGAATGTATCCGGTCTGAGTCTGGAGTGTATCCTGGGAACGCCGAGTGGGATTGATCATGATTAGGGTTTTAAGAGTGTTAGACCTGTTTTATTCCTCTTCTACCACAGCACTGTCTCTCGTTACACTTTATCATTTATTACATAAACACTACATCCCTCACCGACCCTCTCTTTATTCCCTCTCTTTATTCCCTCTCTTTATTCTCTAACGTATTAGAGCAAGTGCATTAATATAAACCTGCGCTACTGTCAGAGCCGCTGTTATAGAGAACTAAACACCACCTTCTGACCAATCAGAATCCAGAACTCACTCCAGCAGCATTGTAGTGTAAATGTTATGTTAGTTGAGGATACCAGAAATGATCGTGATTATAATATGATTAACTGTGTAGCACAACTCGTGTGTGTGTGTGTGTGTGTGTGTGTGTGTGTGTGTAACAGGTATCATATCCACCTGGTGGAGCTGTTGGCCGTGTGTACAGAGGGTAAAAACGTCTACACAGAGATAAAGTGTAATTCTCTTCTCCCACTGGATGACATTGTGCGTGTGGTCACACATGAGGACTGCATCCCTGAGGTGTGTGTATGGGTGTATGTGTGTGTATGTGTGTGTGTGTGTGTGTGTGTATGTGTGTGTGTGTGTGTTTGTATGTGTATGTGTGTGTGTGTATGTGTGTGTGTGTATGTGTGTGTTTGTGTGTGTGTGTGTATGTGTGTGTTTGCATGTGTGTGTATGCATGTGTGTGTAGACACAAAAATGGAACTCGACGATTGGCGAGCGGCAAAGCGGTAGGTGTGGACGCACTGGCAGCCGTAGTCACGGACCTCCATGCAGGCGGCTCGAGACATTGGTCATTCTTCGCTGGACCTGAAGCAGCAGCGGAGTTCGGTAGCATCCTGAGCGTCTGAGCAGCCCTCTTTAGGATCGCACTGCTCACCTTCATGCCTGAGGAAGGGGCTAGAAAAGGTGCCCTAAACATTGTCTGCTTCACCACCTTTCAGTTCACCGCGGTTGTTGGGAATGTAGTCCTGCGGTCGAAAAACAATACAAAAGCATACATACAAAAAAGCAGTTCCGATCATGATCGGGGCTTGGAATATCCGTTCTCTTTTAGATGACACAAGAAGCAGCAGACCCGCCAGGAGAACTGCGTTGGTGGCTAAAGAACTCGAACAGTACAAAGTGGACATCGCAGCGCTCAGTAAAACTCGACTTCCGGAAGAAGGACTAATCAAGGAAGTTGGTGCCGGCTACACTTTCTTCTGGAGTGGATGTCCCAAGGAGGTGCGACGGGAAGCGGGAAGCGGCTTTGCCATCCGGAACGAAATTGCCAAGAAACTCAGCAACCTTCCTAAGGGCGTCACTGACCATTTGATGACTCTTCGGGTTCCTCTTTCAGGAAAGTCTTATGCGACACTGATCGGTGCTTACGCGCCAACGATGTCAAACCCAAAAGACGCAAAGGACAAGTTCTACAAAGACCTTAATCCTCTATCCTCTTGAATGTGCCAAAGACAGACAAACTGATCATTCTTGGAGATTTCAAAGTGCGTGTTGGATCGGACAGCCAGATGTGGAATGGAGTCATAGGGAAGCATGGCATTGGCAACTGCAACAGCAATGGCCTCCTTCTTCTTAGAACCTGCAGAGAACACCGGCTC
>NC_071265.1:50000-75000 GCF_023375685.1 Ictalurus furcatus | reverse complement strand
ACATCATTACACCTCACACACACACACACACCTCACATCATTACACCTCACACACACACACACATCTCACATCATTACACCTCACACACACACACACCTCACATCATTACACCTCACACACACACACACACATCTCACATCATTACACCTCACACACACACACACACATCTCACATCATTACACCTCACACACACACACACACACCTCACATCATTACACCTCACACACACACACACCTCACATCATTACACCTCACACACACACACCTCACATCATTACACCTCACACACACACACACACACACACACACCTCACATCATTACACCTCACACACACACACACACACCTCACATCATTACACCTCACACACACACACACACATCTCACATCATTACACCTCACACACACACACACACACCTCACATCATTACACCTCACACACACACACACACACACACACCTCACATCATTACACCTCACACACACACACACCTCACATCATTACACCTCACACACACACACCTCACATCATTACACCTCACACACACACACACACACACACACACCTCACATCATTACACCTCACACACACACACACACACCTCACATCATTACACCTCACACACACACACACACATCTCACATCATTACACCTCACACACACACACACACACCTCACATCATTACACCTCACACACACACA
Organism: Ictalurus furcatus; assembly: GCF_023375685.1. Lineage (NCBI taxonomy): Eukaryota > Metazoa > Chordata > Actinopteri > Siluriformes > Ictaluridae > Ictalurus > Ictalurus furcatus. Next base: position 74,296 of record NC_071265.1, on the reverse strand, counting down.
CATCTCACATCATTACACCTCACACACACACACACACACCTCACATCATTACACCTCACACACACACACACACCTCACATCATTACACCTCACACACACACACACACATCTCACATCATTACACCTCACACACACACACACATCTCACATCATTACACCTCACACACACACACACATCTCACATCATTACACCTCACACACACACACACACCTCACATCATTACACCTCACACACACACACACACATCTCACATCATTACACCTCACACACACACACACACACACACATCTCACATCATTACACCTCACACACACACACACACACATCTCACATCATTACACCTCACACACACACACACACCTCACATCATTACACCTCACACACACACACACACATCTCACATCATTACACCTCACACACACACACACACACACATCTCACATCATTACACCTCACACACACACACACACCTCACATCATTACACCTCACACACACACACACACACACACCTCACATCATTACACCTCACACACACACACACACACACCTCACATCATTACACCTCACACACACACACACACACACACCTCACATCATTACACCTCACACACACACACACACACACACCTCACATCATTACACCTCACACACACACACACACCTCACATCATTACACCTCACACACACACACACACATCTCACATCATTACACCTCACACACACACACACACCTCACATCATTACACCTCACACACACACACACACATCTCACATCATTACACCTCACACACACACACACACCTCACATCATTACACCTCACACACACACACACACCTCACATCATTACACCTCACACACACACACACACCTCACATCATTACACCTCACACACACACACACACACCTCACATCATTACACCTCACACACACACACACACACCTCACATCATTACACCTCACACACACACACACACCTCACATCATTACACCTCACACACACACACACACACCTCACATCATTACACCTCACACACACACACACACACCTCACATCATTACACCTCACACACACACACACACCTCACATCATTACACCTCACACACACACACACACCTCACATCATTACACCTCACACACACACACACACACCTCACATCATTACACCTCACACACACACACACACACCTCACATCATTACACCTCACACACACACACACCTCACATCATTACACCTCACACACACACACACACCTCACATCATTACACCTCACACACACACACACACACCTCACATCATTACACCTCACACACACACACACACACCTCACATCATTACACCTCACACACACACACACCTCACATCATTACACCTCACACACACACACACATCTCACATCATTACACCTCACACACACACACATCTCACATCATTACACCTCACACACACACACACACCTCACATCATTACACCTCACACACACACACACCTCACATCATTACACCTCACACACACACACACACATCTCACATCATTACACCTCACACACACACACACACACCTCACATCATTACACCTCACACACACACACCTCACATCATTACACCTCACACACACACACACACATCTCACATCATTACACCTCACACACACACACACATCTCACATCATTACACCTCACACACACACACACACACATCTCACATCATTACACCTCAAACACACACACACACACACACCTCACATCATTACACCTCACACACACACACACACACACACCTCACATCATTACACCTCACACACACACACATCTCACATCATTACACCTCACACACACACACACACCTCACATCATTACACCTCACACACACACACACACACACATCTCACATCATTACACCTCACACACACACACACACCTCACATCATTACACCTCACACACACACACATCTCACATCATTACACCTCACACACACACACACACATCTCACATCATTACACCTCACACACACACACACACATCTCACATCATTACACCTCACACACACACACACACCTCACATCATTACACCTCACACACACACACACATCTCACATCATTACACCTCACACACACACACACACACCTCACATCATTACACCTCACACACACACACACACACCTCACATCATTACACCTCACACACACACACACCTCACATCATTACACCTCACACACACACACATCTCACATCATTACACCTCACACACACACACATCTCACATCATTACACCTCACACACACACACACCTCACATCATTACACCTCACACACACACACACCTCACATCATTACACCTCACACACACACACACACATCTCACATCATTACACCTCACACACACACACACACACCTCACATCATTACACCTCACACACACACACACCTCACATCATTACACCTCACACACACACACACACATCTCACATCATTACACCTCACACACACACACACACACCTCACATCATTACACCTCACACACACACACCTCACATCATTACACCTCACACACACACACACCTCACATCATTACACCTCACACACACACACATCTCACATCATTACACCTCACACACACACACACATCTCACATCATTACACCTCACACACACACACACACACCTCACATCATTACACCTCACACACACACACCTCACATCATTACACCTCACACACACACACACCTCACATCATTACACCTCACACACACACACATCTCACATCATTACACCTCACACACACACACACATCTCACATCATTACACCTCACACACACACACACACCTCACATCATTACACCTCACACACACACACACCTCACATCATTACACCTCACACACACACACACATCTCACATCATTACACCTCACACACACACACACACCTCACATCATTACACCTCACACACACACACACACATCTCACATCATTACACCTCACACACACACACACACACCTCACATCATTACACCTCACACACACACACACCTCACATCATTACACCTCACACACACACACACACATCTCACATCATTACACCTCACACACACACACACACACCTCACATCATTACACCTCACACACACACACACACATCTCACATCATTACACCTCACACACACACACACATCTCACATCATTACACCTCACACACACACACACATCTCACATCATTACACCTCACACACACACACACACACCTCACATCATTACACCTCACACACACACACACATCTCACATCATTACACCTCACACACACACACACATCTCACATCATTACACCTCACACACACACACACACCTCACATCATTACACCTCACACACACACACACACCTCACATCATTACACCTCACACACACACACACACACACACCTCACATCATTACACCTCACACACACACACACACACCTCACATCATTACACCTCACACACACACACACACACCTCACATCATTACACCTCACACACACACACACACACCTCACATCATTACACCTCACACACACACACACACCTCACATCATTACACCTCACACACACACACACACATCTCACATCATTACACCTCACACACACACACACACACCTCACATCATTACACCTCACACACACACACACATCTCACATCATTACACCTCACACACACACACACACACACACCTCACATCATTACACCTCACACACACACACACACACCTCACATCATTACACCTCACACACACACACACACACCTCACATCATTACACCTCACACACACACACACACACCTCACATCATTACACCTCACACACACACACACACCTCACATCATTACACCTCACACACACACACACCTCACATCATTACACCTCACACACACACACACATCTCACATCATTACACCTCACACACACACACACACACCTCACATCATTACACCTCACACACACACACACACACCTCACATCATTACACCTCACACACACACACACATCTCACATCATTACACCTCACACACACACACACACACCTCACATCATTACACCTCACACACACACACATCTCACATCATTACACCTCAAACACACACACACACATCTCACATCATTACACCTCACACACACACACACACACATCTCACATCATTACACCTCAAACACACACACACACACACCTCACATCATTACACCTCACACACACACACACACACACACCTCACATCATTACACCTCACACACACACACATCTCACATCATTACACCTCACACACACACACACACCTCACATCATTACACCTCACACACACACACACACCTCACATCATTACACCTCACACACACACACACACACCTCACATCATTACACCTCACACACACACACACACACCTCACATCATTACACCTCACACACACACACACCTCACATCATTACACCTCACACACACACACACACACCTCACATCATTACACCTCACACACACACACACCTCACATCATTACACCTCACACACACACACACACACCTCACATCATTACACCTCACACACACACACACCTCACATCATTACACCTCACACACACACACACACATCTCACATCATTACACCTCACACACACACACACACACCTCACATCATTACACCTCACACACACACACACCTCACATCATTACACCTCACACACACACACCTCACATCATTACACCTCACACACACACACACACCTCACATCATTACACCTCACACACACACACACATCTCACATCATTACACCTCACACACACACACACCTCACATCATTACACCTCACACACACACACACACCTCACATCATTACACCTCACACACACACACACATCTCACATCATTACACCTCACACACACACACACACCTCACATCATTACACCTCACACACACACACACACCTCACATCATTACACCTCACACACACACACCTCACATCATTACACCTCACACACACACACACACCTCACATCATTACACCTCACACACACACACACACATCTCACATCATTACACCTCACACACACACACACACCTCACATCATTACACCTCACACACACACACACACCTCACATCATTACACCTCACACACACACACACACATCTCACATCATTACACCTCACACACACACACACACATCTCACATCATTACACCTCACACACACACACACACCTCACATCATTACACCTCACACACACACACACACCTCACATCATTACACCTCACACACACACACACACACCTCACATCATTACACCTCACACACACACACACACCTCACATCATTACACCTCACACACACACACACACCTCACATCATTACACCTCACACACACACACACACACCTCACATCATTACACCTCACACACACACACATCTCACATCATTACACCTCACACACACACACACACACACACCTCACATCATTACACCTCACACACACACACACACACACACACCTCACATCATTACACCTCACACACACACACACACATCTCACATCATTACACCTCACACACACACACACACACACCTCACATCATTACACCTCACACACACACACACACATCTCACATCATTACACCTCACACACACACACACACACCTCACATCATTACACCTCACACACACACACACACCTCACATCATTACACCTCACACACACACACACACCTCACATCATTACACCTCACACACACACACACACACCTCACATCATTACACCTCACACACACACACACACACCTCACATCATTACACCTCACACACACACACACACATCTCACATCATTACACCTCACACACACACACACACCTCACATCATTACACCTCACACACACACACACCTCACATCATTACACCTCACACACACACACACACATCTCACATCATTACACCTCACACACACACACACACACATCTCACATCATTACACCTCACACACACACACACCTCACATCATTACACCTCACACACACACACCTCACATCATTACACCTCACACACACACACACACATCTCACATCATTACACCTCACACACACACACACATCTCACATCATTACACCTCACACACACACACACATCTCACATCATTACACCTCACACACACACACACACCTCACATCATTACACCTCACACACACACACACACCTCACATCATTACACCTCACACACACACACACACACACACCTCACATCATTACACCTCACACACACACACACACACCTCACATCATTACACCTCACACACACACACACACACCTCACATCATTACACCTCACACACACACACACACACACCTCACATCATTACACCTCACACACACACACACATCTCACATCATTACACCTCACACACACACACACACCTCACATCATTACACCTCACACACACACACACATCTCACATCATTACACCTCACACACACACACACACCTCACATCATTACACCTCACACACACACACACACATCTCACATCATTACACCTCACACACACACACACATCTCACATCATTACACCTCACACACACACACACCTCACATCATTACACCTCACACACACACACACATCTCACATCATTACACCTCACACACACACACACACACCTCACATCATTACACCTCACACACACACACACACACCTCACATCATTACACCTCACACACACACACACATCTCACATCATTACACCTCACACACACACACACACACCTCACATCATTACACCTCACACACACACACATCTCACATCATTACACCTCAAACACACACACACACATCTCACATCATTACACCTCACACACACACACATCTCACATCATTACACCTCACACACACACACACCTCACATCATTACACCTCACACACACACACACACATCTCACATCATTACACCTCACACACACACACATCTCACATCATTACACCTCACACACACACACACACACACACACCTCACATCATTACACCTCACACACACACACACACACCTCACATCATTACACCTCACACACACACACACACACACCTCACATCATTACACCTCACACACACACACACACACACCTCACATCATTACACCTCACACACACACACACACGCACTCACACTTCACATCATTACACTTGAACACCTGATATTAAATCTGTTAACCTTGCGGTGGTGTGTGTGTGTGTGTGTGTGTGTGTGATAATCAGCTCTTATGTTTTTTATTCAGTCGGATTACTCGACTTAAACTTTCTGTGTTCGTTCGAGTTTTGATTAAATCTTCATTCACACTAACAAGCAACAGATCCTCAGCTTTTCTCCATCACTGAGCAACATGGAGCCATGATTTCAGCAACTGTAACATTTAAGCTGACATTTTTTCAATTTTATACAAATTCGGTATGAATCAGGAAGGCAACGAATCCAAGCGTATGTCTGGAATGATTCTCGGACCGATCCCGTGGCGCGTGTGCTACGATGTTTCTTTAGTTCCTACCTGTGATTAGTTCCCGCAAAAATGGAAGAAAACCTTATAATCTTTCATCTTCTCCTGTCACATACCAGCTCTCATTAAACAAGTACAGAGAAAAATCAAGCTTGTAAGGAAGTAGCAGAGATCGTTTGTGTCTCTGCTGAGTGTACGTAGCTAGTACAGCCAGCTCACTTTGCTAAAATGCCGATGAAGCCAAGCATGATGTTCAAATCAAACTTGAATATATTTTAAATAAAAGTTTAAAGGTTTGTTAAATCGTATAGTAGGCTGTAGGCGGGATATTTGGACTGCTACTGTTTGTCATCGGAACTAAAAAAAATACTGGACAGGCCACGCCCACAACAGGCAGCTGTTTTAGATACGTCTTTGATTATTTACAAACTATAATGATTTATTGCTGCTGATGTTTTGCATATTTTTAAGGCTGTGCCTAATAAAGCACCAACAGATTCAGCCAGAAAAGAAAAGTTTGCACTCGACATCTTCACTTTCTTAATAACATTAAAGTATTGAAACTCTCTTTTGTATTTGGGTCATTTGTTGGCATTAAAACAAATTTACTCTGGGACAGATGTGTCACACAGACACTTTTTCATAAACACAGACACTTTTTCATAAACACAGACACTTTAACATAAACACAGACACTTTAACATAAACACAGACACTTTAACATAAACACAGACACTTTATCATAAACACAGACACTTTAACATAAACACAGACACTTTAACATAAACACAGACACTTTATCATAAACACAGACACTTTATCATAAACACAGACACTTTAACATAAACACAGACACTTTAACATAAACACAGACACTTTAACATAAACACAGACACTTTATCATAAACACAGACACTTTAACATAAACACAGACACTTTAACATAAACACAGACACTTTATCATAAACACAGACACTTTAACATAAACACAGACACTTTATCATAAACACAGACACTTTAACATAAACACAGACACTTTAACATAAACACAGACACTTTAACATAAACACAGACACTTTAACATAAACACAGACACTTTAACATAAACACAGACACTTTATCATAAACACAGACACTTTTTCATAAACACAGACACTTTATCATAAACACAGACACTTTTTCATAAACACAGACACTTTAACATAAACACAGACACTTTAACATAAACACAGACACTTTAACATAAAATTAGCTGCATCTTTTATTTGCTTTCAAAGAATTTTGCTAATCAACAGTCATCAGTAATCTCCACCTCACACCCTCCAGAGACACTCCTCCTGTCACTAGCATGAGAAACGTCTGGGTTACACATGTAACCCTGTTCCCTGAGAAAGGAATGAGACGTTGCGTTTAGCATAACACTATGGGAGCACCCTTGCGCGCGACCGGCATCTGAAGCTTGGGTAAAATCATGCCTATTTATAAGCCTGCCATGCTGAAGCCTGCCATGCTGAAGGGGCAGTTTAGCGTGTCGCGTGATATATATGTAGCACCTGTGAACCGCGCCGTCAGCCTCTATTATCTGAAGCCAAGACGCAATTCACAGGCCTGCCCTGGTATGACAAATGTATGACAAAGCTGTGCAACGTCTCGTTCCCTTCTCAGGGAACAGGGTTACATGCATAACCCAGACAACTAAACACACTAAACATATATAAAGCAACTAAAAATGAGGAACAACACAGAAAGTTATGAGCTATTTTGCATATTAATGTGTATTCTGATTTAAATATACTACAAGTGGTTACAATCTGATCAAAATACAATCCAAATCAAGGTGCATGAAATGACCAGGTGTAAACAAAGTCTCTGTTGTGATGTCAGACACCCATGTGACCTGTTGACCTCTATATGACCTCTGCATGACCTTTGTTTCCTCTTGGCAGGTGTGTAACAACACGAGTGACCGTAAGCATGCAGACACGGTTCTGGAGCGGTATGTGACTGAGACCATCATGAGCATCGTCACCACCTTCTTCAGCTCACCATTTTCTGACCAGAGCACCAGCCTGCAGGTGACGGACACCGATGGCAGCCAATCAGAGAGCTTTAAAGATCTGGAGAGCTATTGCTGCCTCCAAAGTTCAAACACATGAACTTATGTTCCTCACAGTTTTTGACCAAAAAGCAAAATACAAAATGAATAAAACACTTGAGGGTGTGCAGTTACAGGAAAATAATCAGTGACCAGGTGTGAAACGAGTTTCTGTTACCGTCCTGAGGTTGATTATTTTCCAATAACAGCACGTCACCAAGTGTTTTATTCCTCTTACACCAGAGCAACTTACCAATAATTGCAATTATTTATTGATTAAAGAGCAACTATATTATTTATCCAGTTTTAGTTATACTTAATGTTGTGGAACATTATAGCATCACTGAGTGTAAGGCTGTCAGTACAGTGCTGAGAGATCGGGATGTTGTGGGTGGAGTCTGGGCTGTGATTGTTGGTCAGGGCGGGGCTTATCGAACGGTCAGCTGTTAATCCTCTCCTCGAGATGATGGTTGGAGCTGTGGTGGTTGTTTGTGTTTGTGTGTACCTCAGACTCGGCAGCCGGTGTTTGTGCAGCTGCTGCAGGGTGTGTTCCGTGTGTATCACTGTACCTGGCTGGTCCCGAGTCAGAAGGGCAGTGTGGAGGCCTGTATAAAGGTTCTGAGTGACGTGGGTAAGACCTCATCCAGCAACACACATCCTCCATCTCATTAAATCCACTCTGTCTGAAAGCTGAGGAGATCTTGATTCTTTGTGTAAGAATATCGAACGGTTCAGGATTAAAAGTGTTCACACCTGAACAGCGGATCAGCGAAGGATCAAGAGTCCGAGAGCGATCCATTCAGATTAATTCAGTTGCACAGTCTTTCCAGATGTGCAGTCTGATCATGCAGCTGTATGAGTTAGACAGCTAACAGCCTGAGTAGTGTAAAATAGCTATGGTTGTTATTTGATATGATTTCATAACATGCTTGTACGTCCATGTTTAGAATTATTCACACCGAGTGCAACACATACTTTCACTGCATATAAATCTCCAAATCAGATCAAACAGGACTCGTTGAGCTCACTCAGGCATGACTGAACGATTCACTGACTCCTACATGACTGAACGATTCATTGACTCCTATGTGACTGAGCAATTCACTGAACTGACTCCTACATGACTGAACAGTTCATTGACTCCTACATGACTGAATGATTCACTGACTCCTACGTGACTGAATAATTCACTGAACTGACTCCTACATGACTGAACAATTCACTGACTCCTACATGACTAAATGATTCACTGAACTGACTCCTACATGAATTCTCACATCTACAGAAAACCGCTTCGACCCAAAACACGGCATGTGATTCATTTCCTGCAGTGAGTCGATTCAGAGTCGAATCGCTTTCTCAGTAGAATTTACCTGGATGCAGACCTAGACCACCTTGCTGTTGGTCCTGAGTGTGACTGCTGTGTTTTCACCTGCCTAAAGAACCTGACCGGGGAGAAAACACCTGAGTTCGGTTCAAACACATTAAACACTGTGTGAAATGTGCAAGAACACTAATATAAACCTGTGTAAAATCTGTGTTGCAGCTAAAGGGCGAGCGATTGCTATCCCAGTGGATCTGGACTGTCAGGTTAATAATCTGTTCATCAAGTCCAACAACATTGTTCAGAAAACAGCTCTGAGCTGGAGACTGTCTGCTCGTAATGCTGCTCGGAGAGACTCGGTCCTCACGGCCTCCAGAGACTACCGCAACATCATCGAGAGGCTACAGGTGATCATGTGACCACTGCAACCTGTTTTACGCTGTCTATACGTCTGTACGGCGTGTTTATTCTGAGTGTGTGTGTGTGTGAAGGACATAGTCTCAGCGTTAGAGGAGCGTTTGAGGCCTCTGGTCCAGGCGGAGCTGTCTGTGTTGGTGGATGTTCTCCATCGTCCAGAGCTGCTGTTTCCTGAACACACTGAAGCTCATCGCAAGTGTGAGAGCGGAGGATTCATCTGCAAGTACGCACTTTTACACAAACACTAACAAACATTATTCACTACTGAGTTCACTTTTTACACACACACACACACACACACACACGTCTGAAAACACCGTAGGCATGTCTTAAACACCGGTGGTATTTGTTCATGTATAAAACAGGCTGATAAAACACACAAAGCAGCTGCTGGAGGAGAACGAGGAACGTCTGTGCATCAAAGTTCTGCAGACACTCCGAGAAATGATGACCAAAGACCGAGGATATGGAGAGAAGGTAAGAGCAGGCGTGATGTGAGGACTTTAGTGAACATCTTTAAACATGATCAGCCTGAGTCGTTTATTTACACACACATTTATAGATCAGTTAATGACCCAATCAATCAGAATAAAACAGTCTAATCTCAACTCGGACTCCTTCAGATTGGTGGAACTGGTGAACAGAGCTGAGAGTCTCACACACACTGCATGTTTCCTCACACTCTTCATGCCTGCTTTTGTCTGTAAAGCACATGCTTATGCATTTACTGCAATGAACACCTGCAATAAACAGCTGTAATGAACACCTGTAATGAACACCTGTAATAAACACCTGTAATAAAGGTGTGTGCTTCACTAACACTAACGCATCCTTCACTCCTCTGTTGCAGCTCATGGCGTATGATGATGAGATGGATGTTACTGAGGTTGTTTTTTTTCTTCATCTTCTCTTTTCTCCTTTAGATTTTTCATCAGACTTCCATTTTTCTGTATAGAACGTCATGTGTAGTGCTTTTAGTCTGTGTTTAGTGTGTGTTTTAACGTGAGTGTGTGTTTAGTGTGTGTTTTAACATGAGTGAGTGTTTAGTGTGTGTTTTAACATGAGTGTGTGTTTAGTGTGTGTTTTAACATGAGTGTGTGTTTAGTGTGTGTTTTTAACGTGAGTGTGTGTTTAGTGTGTGTTTTAACATGAGTGTGTGTTTTTAACGTGAGTGTGTGTTTAGTGTGTGTTTTTAACGTGAGTGTGTGTTTAGTGTGTGTTTTAACGTGAGTGTGTGTTTTTAACGTGAGTGTGTGTTTAGTGTGTGTTTTAACATGAGTGTGTTTAGTGTGTGTTTTAACATGAGTGTGTGTTTAGTGTGTGTTTTAACATGAGTGTGTGTTTAGTGTGTGTTTTAACATGAGTGTGTGTTTAGTGTGTGTTTTTAACGTGAGTGTGTGTTTAGTGTGTGTTTTAACATGAGTGTGTTTAGTGTGTGTTTTTAACGTGAGTGTGTGTTTTAACGTGTGTGTTTAGTGTGTTTTAACATGAGTGTGTGTTTAGTGTGTGTTTTAATGTGTGTGTTTAGTGTGTTTTAACATGAGTGTGTGTTTAGTGTGTGTTTTAATGTGAGTGTGTGTTTAGTGTGTGTTTTAACATGAGTGTGTTTAGTGTGTGTTTTAACGTGAGTGTGTGTTTAGTGTGTGTTTTAATGTGAGTGTGTTTAGTGTGTGTTTTAACGTGAGTGTGTGTTTAGTGTGTGTTTTAACGTGTGTGTTTAGTGTGTGTTTTAACGTGTGTGTTTAGTGTGTTTTAATGTGAGTGTGTGTTTTAACGTGTGTGTTTAGTGTGTTTTAATGTGTGTGTTTTAACGTGAGTGTGTGTTTAGTGTGTGTTTTAACATGAGTGTGTTTAGTGTGTGTTTTTAATGTGAGTGTGTGTTTAGTGTGTGTTTTAACATGAGTGTTTAGTGTGTGTTTTAACGTGAGTGTGTTTAGTGTGTGTTTTAACATGAGTGTGTTTAGTGTGTGTTTTTAATGTGAGTGTGTGTTTAGTGTGTGTTTTAACATGAGTGTGTTTAGTGTGTGTTTTTAATGTGAGTGTGTGTTTTAACATGAGTGTGTTTAGAGTGTGTTTTTAATGTGAGTGTGTGTTTTAACATGAGTGTGTTTAGAGTGTGTTTTTAATGTGAGTGTGTGTTTTAACATGAGTGTGTTTAGTGTGTGTTTTTAATATGAGTGTGTGTTTTAACATGAGTGTGTTTAGTGTGTGTTTTAACGTGAGTGTGTTTAGTGTGTGTTTTTAATGTGAGTGTGTGTTTTAACATGAGTGTGTTTAGTGTGTGTTTTTAATGTGAGTGTGTGTTTTAACATCAGTGTGTTTAGTGTGTGTTTTTAATGTGAGTGTGTGTTTTAACATGAGTGTGTTTAGTGTGTGTTTTAACGTGAGTGTGTTTAGTGTGTGTTTTTAATGTGAGTGTGTGTTTTAACATGAGTGTGTTTAGTGTGTGTTTTAACGTGAGTGTGTTTAGTGTGTGTTTTAACATGAGTGTGTTTAGTGTGTGTTTTTAATGTGAGTGTGTGTTTTAACGTGAGTGTGTGTTTAGTGTGTGTTTTTAATGTGTGTGAGTGTGTAGGACTGTGAGGAAGTTTTTGGGGGTAATATTTTGAACCTATTACCCCTAAATGTTTGAATTAATAATACAGTGTTTGAACACTGAAAGCACTGAAAAAGTTCAGTGGAGATAATTGGTGCAGTTTGTCACTTTACTCACGGAACTGAAACACTTCAGTCTCTTATTTTATTCTTTATTTGTTTAAATGAAGAGGTCATTGAGGTCATTCAGGTCTCTGGTCATTTCCCACCTCTTGATGCAGGATTAAAGCCCTTTACCTAGTCAGGGTTCTAGCTGTAAGATGTGATGTCACAGTGGTGCAGTGTGTTGCGTTGTCTCATCACAGCTCCCGGTTCTCCCTCAGCCTGGGTTACTGTCTGTGTGGAGTTCCTCATGTTCTCCTCATGTCCATGTGGGTTCGCTCCAGGTTTTCTGGTTTCCTCCCCTTCCTAAAAACAAATAATTACGTTGATTGACTATGCTAAAATACCCCTAGGGGTGTGTGGGTGTGTGTGTGTGTGTGTAAAACCATGGACCCTGGAGCTTTGAGGGGGCAACGCTAACCGCTGTGGCACCGTGCCACCTGTAGCACTACTGCAGATCAGAGTATACTGTAAGGTAATGATGAAGTTCTTTGATTATTGCAGGTGTAGAAACATGTAAACGTTACACACCTGTTCTATAGATTTTAATCTTTATCTCATCTTTCCTTTCTGATTGCTAACTCTCACATCATGGGCTTTTCACTAATCTTCTAAATACACATGATTTAAACAGTGAGCAGCATGATGCGGTGTGTGTGTGTTCACTCTGCATGGTGGTGATGACTAACCCTGCATTAGTGTTCTGCTCTACTCACTCAGCAGGTGGATGTGAATCTCCCACCAAAACTACAGGAGGATCACAGAAGGGTATGTTGCCATGACCCCTAACCCCTAACCTTTTAACTCTCAATGCTGGGGTCTGGGGTCATGAACTCTGCACTCGTTACACATATGACTGGGCCCGCCCCCCTGCCCCCTGCCTCCCCCCCCCGCCCCCTGCCTCCCCCCCCCCGCCCCCCCTGCCCCCCCCCCCCCCCCCCACAAACACAGATTGACTGTTAATGTACATGCTCTCACAGGGCGAGGCTCTGAGGCAGTTACTGGTGAACCGTTACTATGGTAACTTCAGGAGCGGAGGGAGGAGAGACAGTTTGACCACCTTCACTAACTCAGGACTCACACCTGCAGGTCCAAACAAGAACCAATCAGGTAGGTGCTTTTATAACGGGTACATCAGCAGGAGTAATGGTTCCATCTGTTCCATTTGTGTCAGAAATGTTATATGAATGTGTGCTGCAAAATGTGACAGTGTGTGTGTTTGTTTGTGTATGTGTGTGTGTGTATGTGTATGTATGTGTGTCTGTATGTATTATGTGTGTATGTGTGTGTATATGTGTGTGTGTGTGCGTGTGTATGTGCGTGTGTATGTATATGTATATGTGTGTGTGCGCGTGTGTATGTGTGTGCGCATGTATGTGTGTGTATATGTGTGTGTGTGTGTGTGTGTGTGTGTGTGTAGGTCGAGCTGAGATGTCTTTAACAGAAGTCCAGTGTCATTTGGACCGTGAGGGGGCATCTGACCTGGTCATCGATCTCATCATGAACACAAACAGTGACCGCGTCTTTCACGAGAGCATCCTATTGGCTATTGCTCTACTGGAGGGCGGGAACACAACTATACAGGTCAGAATGGACACAGAGTTTATATCTCGTCCTCTGTGTGTGTTTGTGTGTGTGTGTGTGTCTGTGTGTGTGTGTGGTGTTGTAATGTGTCTGTGTGTCTGCTTTACTGCAGCATTCGTTTTATAAACGTCTCACTGAAGATAAGAAGTCAGAGAAGTTCTTCCGGGTGTTTTATGACCGAATGAAAGCTGCCCAGCTGGAGATCAAAGCCACCGTTACCGTAAACACCAGTGATCTTGGAAACAAGCGCCGTGACGACTATGCTGACCGAGACACACCTCAACGGCGTCGAGGTCAGCCGTGTAATTTCAGCATCTCTTCAAACTAAAAAAATCTAAGGAGTTGAAATTGATGGGGAAAAGCAAAAAGAAAGACTGAATAAATAAAATTGAAATCAGTTGGGTACCACATCTAGTACATGTAGATGGCTGTAGATGTTCTTCCTTGGATAGCCTTAGGACGGTAAATGCCACAAATAGTTTGCACTCAAGTCTCAGTTAATAACTTCAGTTCAATACAATAGACTTTAAGTTAAAATTATAATGAATTCAAAAATGACTCTGATGTTTAAACTCGTAAGTTTTTGACTATAGTATGCAGTATGTAGTTTTTGATTATAGTATGCAGTATGTAGTTTTTGACTATAGTATGCAGTATGTAGTTTTTGACTATAGTATGCAGTATGTAGTTTTTGATTATAGTATGCAGTATGTAGTTTTTGACTATAGTATGCAGTATGTAGTTTTTGATTATAGTATGCAGTATGTAGTTTTTGATTATAGTATGCAGTATGTAGTTTTTGATTATAGTATGCAGTATGTAGTTTTTGACTATAGTATGCAGTATGTAGTTTTTGACTATAGTATGCAGTATGTAGTTTTTGATTATAGTATGCAGTATGTAGTTTTTGACTATAGTATGCAGTATGTAGTTTTTGATTATAGTATGCAGTATGTAGTTTTTGACTATAGTATGCAGTATGTAGTTTTTGATTATAGTATGCAGTATGTAGTTTTTGACTATAGTATGCAGTATGTAGTTTTTGACTATAGTATGCAGTATGTAGTTTTTGATTATAGTATGCAGTATGTAGTTTTTATTATAGTATGCAGTATGTAGTTTTTGACTATAGTATGCAGTATGTAGTTTTTGATTATAGTATGCAGTATGTAGTTTTTGATTATAGTATGCAGTATGTAGTTTTTATTATAGTATGCAGTATGTAGTTTTTGACTATAGTATGCAGTATGTAGTTTTTGATTATAGTATGCAGTATGTAGTTTTTGATTATAGTATGCAGTATGTAGTTTTTGACTATAGTATGCAGTATGTAGTTTTTGATTATAGTATGCAGTATGTAGTTTTTGACTATAGTATGCAGTATGTAGTTTTTGATTATAGTATGCAGTATGTAGTTTTTATTATAGTATGCAGTATGTAGTTTTTATTATAGTATGCAGTATGTAGTTTTTGACTATAGTATGCAGTATGTAGTTTTTGATTATAGTATGCAGTATGTAGTTTTTGATTATAGTATGCAGTATGTAGTTTTTATTATAGTATGCAGTATGTAGTTTTTGACTATAGTATGCAGTATGTAGTTTTTGATTATAGTATGCAGTATGTAGTTTTTGATTATAGTATGCAGTATGTAGTTTTTGATTATAGTATGCAGTATGTAGTTTTTGACTATAGTATGCAGTATGTAGTTTTTGACTATAGTATGCAGTATGTAGTTTTTGATTATAGTATGCAGTATGTAGTTTTTGATTATAGTATGCAGTATGTAGTTTTTGATTATAGTATGCAGTATGTAGTTTTTGACTATAGTATGCAGTATGTAGTTTTTGATTATAGTATGCAGTATGTAGTTTTTGACTATAGTATGCAGTATGTAGTTTTTGATTATAGTATGCAGTATGTAGTTTTTGATTATAGTATGCAGTATGTAGTTTTTGACTATAGTATGCAGTATGTAGTTTTTGACTATAGTATGCAGTATGTAGTTTTTGATTATAGTATGCAGTATGTAGTTTTTGACTATAGTATGCAGTATGTAGTTTTTGACTATAGTATGCAGTATGTAGTTTTTGACTATAGTATGCAGTATGTAGTTTTTGACTATAGTATGCAGTATGTAGTTTTTGATTATAGTATGCAGTATGTAGTTTTTGATTATAATATGCAGTATGTAGTTTTTGACTATAGTATGCAGTATGTAGTTTTTGATTATAGTATGCAGTATGTAGTTTTTGACTATAGTATGCAGTATGTAGTTTTTGATTATAGTATGCAGTATGTAGTTTTTGACTATAGTATGCAGTATGTAGTTTTTGATTATAGTATGCAGTATGTAGTTTTTGACTATAGTATGCAGTATGTAGTTTTTGATTATAGTATGCAGTATGTAGTTTTTGACTATAGTATGCAGTATGTAGTTTTTGACTATAGTATGCAGCATGTAGTTTTTGACTATAGTATGCAGCATGTAGTTTTTGACTATAGTATGCAGCTACAGAGGGAAATTATTTATCATCGCACTATTTGCTTAAGTGAAGTCAAGTGCATCATTCCTCTACATAGCGTGTATACACTGGGACATATCGTTTCTTCAGGACCATGGTACAACACAGAACAGTACACAAGACTACACAACAGTGTGAGACAAGTGCAAGACAACACACAGGATAATAAATACACAGAACATGGGCTGTAAATGGTAAACTGTTGTGTGATGTAGCAGCAGTAAGTATAGCAGCAATACTGGAAAAACAAGGGGTAGAAGTGTACTACATGGTGTGTAGGGGAAGAAGTGCACTATATTGTGTGTAGGGGTAGAAGTGTACTACATTGTGTGTAGGGGTAGAAGTGTACTACATTGTGTGTAGGGGTAGAAGTGTACTACATGGTGTGTAGGGGTAGAAGTGCACTATATTGTGTGTAGGGGTAGAAGTGCACTATATTGTGTGTAGGGGTAGAAGTGTACTACATGGTGTGTAGGGGTAGAAGTGCACTATATTGTGTGTAGGGGTAGAAGTGTACTACATTGTGTGTAGGGGAAGAAGTGCACTATATTGTGTGTAGGGGTAGAAGTGTACTACATGGTGTGTAGGGGTAGAAGTGCACTATATTGTGTGTAGGGGCAGAAGTGCACTATATTGTGTGTAGGGGCAGAAGTGCACTATATTGTGTGTAGGGGTAGAAGTGCACTGTATTGTGTGTAGGGGCAGAAGTGCACTATATTGTGTGTAGGGGTAGAAGTGTACTACATGGTGTGTAGGGGTAGAAGTGCACTATATTGTGTGTAGGGGTAGAAGTGTACTACATGGTGTGTAGGGGTAGAAGTGTACTATATTGTGTGTAGGGGTAGAAGTGTACTACATGGTGTGTAGGGGTAGAAGTGTACTACATGGTGTGTAGGGGTAGAAGTGTACTACATT
Source organism: Ictalurus furcatus (assembly GCF_023375685.1). Classification (NCBI taxonomy): domain Eukaryota; kingdom Metazoa; phylum Chordata; class Actinopteri; order Siluriformes; family Ictaluridae; genus Ictalurus; species Ictalurus furcatus. The sequence goes on along the minus strand of NC_071265.1, from coordinate 55,245 downwards.
GTGTGTAGGGGTAGAAGTGCACTGCATTGTGTGTAGGGGAAGAAGTGCACTGTATTGTGTGTAGGGGTAGAAGTGCACTATATTGTGTGTAGGGGTAGAAGTGCACTGTATTGTGTGTAGGGGTAGAAGTGTACTACATGGTGTGTAGGGGTAGAAGTGCACTACATTGTGTGTAGGGGTAGAAGTGCACTATATTGTGTGTAGGGGTAGAAGTGCACTACATTGTGTGTAGGGGAAGAAGTGCACTATATTGTGTGTAGGGGTAGAAGTGCACTATATTGTGTGTAGGGGTAGAAGTGCACTATATTGTGTGTAGGGGTAGAAGTGCACTACATTGTGTGTAGGGGTAGAAGTGCACTATATTGTGTGTAGGGGTAGAAGTGCACTATATTGTGTGTAGGGGTAGAAGTGCACTACATTGTGTGTAGGGGTAGAAGTGCACTATATTGTGTGTAGGGGTAGAAGTGCACTACATTGTGTGTAGGGGTAGAAGTGCACTATATTGTGTGTAGGGGTAGAAGTGCACTACATTGTGTGTAGGGGTAGAAGTGCACTATATTGTGTGTAGGGGTAGAAGTGCACTACATTGTGTGTAGGGGAAGAAGTGCACTATATTGTGTGTAGGGGTAGAAGTGCACTATATTGTGTGTAGGGGTAGAAGTGCACTATATTGTGTGTAGGGGTAGAAGTGCACTATATTGTGTGTAGGGGTAGAAGTGCACTATATTGTGTGTAGGGGTAGAAGTGCACTATATTGTGTGTAGGGGTAGAAGTGTACTACATGGTGTGTAGGGGTAGAAGTGTACTACATTGTGTGTAGGGGAAGAAGTGCACTACATTGTGTGTAGGGGTAGAAGTGCACTACATTGTGTGTAGGGGTAGAAGTGCACTACATTGTGTGTAGGGGTAGAAGTGCACTACATTGTGTGTAGGGGAAGAAGTGCACTATATTGTGTGTAGGGGCAGAAGTGCACTATATTGTGTGTAGGGGTAGAAGTGTACTACATGGTGTGTAGGGGTAGAAGTGCACTATATTGTGTGTAGGGGTAGAAGTGCACTATATTGTGTGTAGGGGTAGAAGTGCACTATATTGTGTGTAGGGGTAGAAGTGTACTACATGGTGTGTAGGGGTAGAAGTGCACTATATTGTGTGTAGGGGCAGAAGTGCACTATATTGTGTGTAGGGGTAGAAGTGCACTATATTGTGTGTAGGGGTAGAAGTGCACTATATTGTGTGTAGGGGTAGAAGTGTACTACATGGTGTGTAGGGGTAGAAGTGTACTACATTGTGTGTAGGGGTAGAAGTGCACTATATTGTGTGTAGGGGCAGAAGTGCACTATATTGTGTGTAGGGGTAGAAGTGCACTATATTGTGTGTAGGGGTAGAAGTGCACTATATTGTGTGTAGGGGTAGAAGTGCACTATATTGTGTGTAGGGGTAGAAGTGCACTACATTGTGTGTAGGGGAAGAAGTGCACTATATTGTGTGTAGGGGTAGAAGTGCACTACATTGTGTGTAGGGGTAGAAGTGCACTATATTGTGTGTAGGGGTAGAAGTGCACTACATTGTGTGTAGGGGAAGAAGTGCACTACATGGTGTGTAGGGGTAGAAGTGTACTACATTGTGTGTAGGGGTAGAAGTGCACTATATTGTGTGTAGGGGCAGAAGTGCACTATATTGTGTGTAGGGGTAGAAGTGCACTATATTGTGTGTAGGGGTAGAAGTGCACTATATTGTGTGTAGGGGTAGAAGTGTACTACATGGTGTGTAGGGGTAGAAGTGCACTATATTGTGTGTAGGGGTAGAAGTGTACTACATGGTGTGTAGGGGTAGAAGTGTACTACATGGTGTGTAGGGGTAGAAGTGCACTATATTGTGTGTAGGGGTAGAAGTGTACTACATGGTGTGTAGGGGTAGAAGTGTACTATATTGTGTGTAGGGGCAGAAGTGCACTATATTGTGTGTAGGGGTAGAAGTGCACTATATTGTGTGTAGGGGCAGAAGTGCACTATATTGTGTGTAGGGGTAGAAGTGCACTATATTGTGTGTAGGGGTAGAAGTGTACTACATTGTGTGTAGGGGTAGAAGTGTACTATATTGTGTGTAGGGGTAGAAGTGTACTATATTGTGTGTAGGGGTAGAAGTGCACTATATTGTGTGTAGGGGTAGAAGTGCACTATATTGTGTGTAGGGGTAGAAGTGTACTACATGGTGTGTAGGGGTAGAAGTGCACTATATTGTGTGTAGGGGTAGAAGTGTACTACATGGTGTGTAGGGGTAGAAGTGTACTACATGGTGTGTAGGGGTAGAAGTGTACTACATTGTGTGTAGGGGTAGAAGTGCACTGCATTGTGTGTAGGGGAAGAAGTGCACTGTATTGTGTGTAGGGGTAGAAGTGCACTATATTGTGTGTAGGGGTAGAAGTGCACTGTATTGTGTGTAGGGGTAGAAGTGTACTACATGGTGTGTAGGGGTAGAAGTGCACTACATTGTGTGTAGGGGTAGAAGTGCACTATATTGTGTGTAGGGGTAGAAGTGCACTACATTGTGTGTAGGGGAAGAAGTGCACTATATTGTGTGTAGGGGTAGAAGTGCACTATATTGTGTGTAGGGGTAGAAGTGCACTATATTGTGTGTAGGGGTAGAAGTGCACTACATTGTGTGTAGGGGTAGAAGTGCACTATATTGTGTGTAGGGGTAGAAGTGCACTACATTGTGTGTAGGGGTAGAAGTGCACTATATTGTGTGTAGGGGTAGAAGTGCACTATATTGTGTGTAGGGGAAGAAGTGCACTACATTGTGTGTAGGGGTAGAAGTGCACTATATTGTGTGTAGGGGTAGAAGTGCACTACATTGTGTGTAGGGGTAGAAGTGCACTATATTGTGTGTAGGGGTAGAAGTGCACTACATTGTGTGTAGGGGTAGAAGTGCACTATATTGTGTGTAGGGGTAGAAGTGCACTACATTGTGTGTAGGGGAAGAAGTGCACTATATTGTGTGTAGGGGTAGAAGTGCACTATATTGTGTGTAGGGGTAGAAGTGCACTATATTGTGTGTAGGGGTAGAAGTGCACTATATTGTGTGTAGGGGTAGAAGTGCACTATATTGTGTGTAGGGGTAGAAGTGCACTATATTGTGTGTAGGGGTAGAAGTGTACTACATGGTGTGTAGGGGTAGAAGTGTACTACATTGTGTGTAGGGGAAGAAGTGCACTACATTGTGTGTAGGGGTAGAAGTGCACTATATTGTGTGTAGGGGTAGAAGTGCACTACATTGTGTGTAGGGGTAGAAGTGCACTACATTGTGTGTAGGGGTAGAAGTGCACTACATTGTGTGTAGGGGAAGAAGTGCACTATATTGTGTGTAGGGGCAGAAGTGCACTATATTGTGTGTAGGGGTAGAAGTGTACTACATGGTGTGTAGGGGTAGAAGTGCACTATATTGTGTGTAGGGGTAGAAGTGCACTATATTGTGTGTAGGGGTAGAAGTGCACTATATTGTGTGTAGGGGTAGAAGTGTACTACATGGTGTGTAGGGGTAGAAGTGCACTATATTGTGTGTAGGGGCAGAAGTGCACTATATTGTGTGTAGGGGTAGAAGTGCACTATATTGTGTGTAGGGGTAGAAGTGCACTATATTGTGTGTAGGGGTAGAAGTGTACTACATGGTGTGTAGGGGTAGAAGTGTACTACATTGTGTGTAGGGGTAGAAGTGCACTATATTGTGTGTAGGGGCAGAAGTGCACTATATTGTGTGTAGGGGTAGAAGTGCACTATATTGTGTGTAGGGGTAGAAGTGCACTATATTGTGTGTAGGGGTAGAAGTGCACTATATTGTGTGTAGGGGTAGAAGTGCACTACATTGTGTGTAGGGGAAGAAGTGCACTATATTGTGTGTAGGGGTAGAAGTGCACTACATTGTGTGTAGGGGTAGAAGTGCACTATATTGTGTGTAGGGGTAGAAGTGCACTACATTGTGTGTAGGGGTAGAAGTGCACTATATTGTGTGTAGGGGTAGAAGTGCACTACATTGTGTGTAGGGGTAGAAGTGCACTATATTGTGTGTAGGGGTAGAAGTGCACTACATTGTGTGTAGGGGTAGAAGTGCACTATATTGTGTGTAGGGGTAGAAGTGTACTACATGGTGTGTAGGGGTAGAAGTGCACTATATTGTGTGTAGGGGTAGAAGTGTACTACATGGTGTGTAGGGGTAGAAGTGTACTACATGGTGTGTAGGGGTAGAAGTGCACTATATTGTGTGTAGGGGTAGAAGTGTACTACATGGTGTGTAGGGGTAGAAGTGTACTACATTGTGTGTAGGGGTAGAAGTGTACTATATTGTGTGTAGGGGCAGAAGTGCACTATATTGTGTGTAGGGGTAGAAGTGCACTATATTGTGTGTAGGGGTAGAAGTGTACTACATGGTGTGTAGGGGTAGAAGTGCACTATATTGTGTGTAGGGGCAGAAGTGCACTATATTGTGTGTAGGGGTAGAAGTGCACTATATTGTGTGTAGGGGTAGAAGTGCACTATATTGTGTGTAGGGGCAGAAGTGCACTATATTGTGTGTAGGGGTAGAAGTGCACTATATTGTGTGTAGGGGTAGAAGTGCACTATATTGTGTGTAGGGGGAGAAGTGCACTATATTGTGTGTAGGGGCAGAAGTGCACTATATTGTGTGTAGGGGCAGAAGTGCACTATATTGTGTGTAGGGGCAGAAGTGCACTATATTGTGTGTAGGGGTAGAAGTGCACTATATTGTGTGTAGGGGCAGAAGTGCACTATATTGTGTGTAGGGGCAGAAGTGCACTATATTGTGTGTAGGGGCAGAAGTGCACTATATTGTGTGTAGGGGTAGAAGTGCACTATATTGTGTGTAGGGGCAGAAGTGCACTATATTGTGTGTAGGGGTAGAAGTGCACTATATTGTGTGTAGGGGTAGAAGTGCACTGTATTGTGTGTAGGGGCAGAAGTGCACTATATTGTGTGTAGGGGTAGAAGTGTACTACATGGTGTGTAGGGGTAGAAGTGTACTACATGGTGTGTAGGGGTAGAAGTGCACTGTATTGTGTGTAGGGGTAGAAGTGCACTGTATTGTGTGTAGGGGAAGAAGTGCACTGTATTGTGTGTAGGGGTAGAAGTGCACTGTATTGTGTGTAGGGGCAGAAGTGCACTGTATTGTGTGTAGGGGAAGAAGTGCACTGTATTGTGTGTAGGGGAAGAAGTGCACTGTATTGTGTGTAGG
>NC_071265.1:42500-47500 GCF_023375685.1 Ictalurus furcatus | reverse complement strand
ATATATGAACAGGTACACACCACCACCTTGTCAACCAGGTACACTTCATAGATAATCGTACACAGTCACAAAATTAATAATTCCTTACATTTATATAGTGCATTTCTAGGCACTCAAAGATTCCTGTGTGTGTGTGTGTGTGTGTGTGTGTGTGTTTGTGTGTATGTGTAGAACTGCATTGCAACTCATGAGTCTAATGGCATCGACATCATCATTGCTCTGATCCTGAATGACATCAATCCCCTTGGGAGGAAGAGGATAGATCTGGTCCTGGAGCTGAAGGTGACCTGTTTTACTCTCACATGACACACTCACACTCCTGCCTTACCCAGTGTTTTAATTAACAAGGTAACCATGGTATACCGTGTCCCAGAGAATCAAGCTTTTGCCAACACGATCACTCTGACGTTATAAACAAACTGCATGATGTGGCTTTAACATCAGTTTTATTAACAGTGACGTACAAATGAGAGACGCATCACACCTAACCTCAATATTAAAATTAGCTCATTGTGCTACTGTAAATGTTATCATCTGATTTCCTCGAACAGCTTTTATTTTATAGTGTGATCTTAATCGTGTATTTAAAGAATTTATTTTAGTTACACTGAAGGACATGATTGCAGGCTGCAGTGTGTGTTTTAATGTTTACTTATGATACATGTTTTAGTTTAGCATTTCGCTCTTTTCCGAGCTTTAAAATGGCTTTGCTACCATACACAGCTCTCTGGTCTTCGTGTTGGTTTATCCTTTTTAAAAACAAATGCAGTCTATACAGGTGAAACCCAGGGCTAGACATTCAGAGGTACTTATTGTTTAAACAGTCAGTATAGCATGACACACCTGGGTAACAAGAAACACCTGTTAGTCACATGTTCCAATATTTTTGATCACTTGAACAGTGAGTGGGTTCAAACAAAAGGTGCCGTGTTCTAAGTTGTTTTACACAACTAGATGTAGAGATGAGGAAATGAAAGCTGAAATCCTGATCTATCATCTCATTTTCATCATTTGATCTCAAAGCCAAGTGTATAGCACAAACCAAAGATTTAGCCTTGCTGTTCCAATACTTTCGGAGGGGACTGTATATGTAGAAAACTTCTGTTTTTAAATGAGTGGCTGCAGATAACACAGACCTCACATCGTCTTATTTATCTCCACCTTCTCCATTATTTTGATTTCAGAACACATAGGTGTGATATATCTATCTCTATTATTCATCATTGGTATTCGATTTATAATTGGTAATTAATCTCTCTCTGTCCTGTTCAGAATAACGCCTCCAAGCTGCTGTTGGCCATCATGGAGAGTCGCCATGACAGTGAGAACGCAGAGAGGATCCTGTACAACATGAGACCCAAAGAGCTGGTAAGGGCTACTGTGATACACGGTACAGCGACTGTCACACACACACACACACACACACACACACACACACACACACACACATATATATTTATATAAATGAGCAGAGTAACATCACCCTCACACCCTGTACATCACCGTCAGATCCTGTACATTACCCTCACACCTTGTACGTCACCCTCACACCCAGTACATCACCCTCAGATCCTGTACATCACCCTCACACCTTGTACATCACCCTCACCCACTGTACGTCACCCTCACACCCTGTACATCACCCTCACCCACTGTATATCACCGTCACACCCTGTACATCACCTTCACACACTGTATATCACATTTAAATGAAAAGAGCAGAGAAAAGGTGGACTGACTGTACATCTCTGTGCTGCAGGTGGAGGTGATAAAGAAGGCATATCAGCAGGGAGAGACAGACTTCGATGACGATGAGGAGAATGCAGAGGAACATGCTGCTTCACCTCGGAATGTCGGCCACAACATCTACATCCTTGCACATCAGGTTTAATGCACACAGACACATACACACACAAACCCACACATTAATGTGTACGCACATAAACCCACAGTTTGTCGTACTATCCTTGTGAGTACCTGCTATTCACATAATTATTAATGTAGATAATTAATGCTCTGCTACACCTAAACACAGTTTCCCTGATGGGGACCAACCAAATGTCCCCTCAAGGTCAAAACTGTCAGATATTCCTATCTTTGTTGTTTGTTTTGGGACAGTTGGTCTTCACCAAAATATAAAAAGCACGAACCTCTCTCTCTCTCTCTGTCTATCTCTCATACACACAAACACAGACACACACACACTCTCTCATGATGTTTTTTGTGCTCGGGCTCTTCAGCTATCTCGTCACAATAAGGAGCTGCAGGTGCTTCTGAAGCCCACAGGAGAAGATCAGGCTGTGGAGTTTTACACGGAACACACGGCACAGATCGAGGTGACTGTCCACACATGCTCTTTATATATAAACTCAAATTTGAAGAAAGTAAAGGCTTAAATATGAAAACCAAGCACAGTGATGGAACATAAGTACAGAGATGTGGTGAGTGTGAAGGACATATAGCGTGTGATTTACACCTTCGTCATCCTCACCACACCATTCAGTAAGCTCTTGTGCCCTGTGGATGGGGGTGGAGTCGCACCATATCACACTGGGTTTTCCTTTAAGCTGTCACCTTTAAGTTTGTCTGATTCAGTACGGTATTTTAGTGAGAGTATATAGACTAAACAGTGTAGACTAAACAGATTATTTATTTTCTAGGCTCTGATCACTTTGTTTAATTATGTGTGTGTGTGTGTGTGTGTGTGTGTGTGTGCAGATTGTCCGTCAGGACCGCACCATGGAGCAGATTGTGTTTCCGGTCCCACATATCTGCTCATTCCTGACAAACGAGTCGAAACTGCGTGTGTATTACAGCACAGAGAGAGACGAGCAGGGCAGCAAAATCAATGACTTCTTCCTCAGAGCAGACGACCTGTACAGTGAGATGAGGTGGCAGAAAAAACTTCGAGGTATAGGCCCCGTGTGTGTGTGTGTGTGTGTGTGTGTGTGTGCGTGTGTGTAGTGAGTGCCACTAATATTTCAGAGGCGAAAATGGTCAAAAACAGCCAACAACAACTTTTGGTTTTTGGCCAAAAGAGAAAAAAATTATTTAAATTTTTACCTAAATTTATTTTAATTAAATTGTCAAATCTAACACTTCCCAAATATTAGTCATGTTAATAATAAAGTGAATAAAAATGCTAGACGTTAGATATGAGTTTTGTAAAAGGATGACAATGATGGGAAGTATGAGGAAATGGAGGAAGGTGGATGTAAGTAGAAGCAGTGAGAAGTAGTCAGTGAGCTGGGAGAGGTTAATCAAACAGAACCACGAAAATAAAACCAGTTCAAACACAGAGCTGTGTGTCCTGGCTTTGGACCTGGATACAGACAGAAAGGCTGAGAGTTCTGTAAGATTCATGAAATATGTTCTGGTGCTGGTTTCATGGATACATAATTCAGTAATATATGGACTGTCATATGTTTTATACTGTTTACTGAGGTTTTACTTTTAAAGTGCTATCAATTTTGTGTGTGCGTGTGTGTGTGTGTTTTTCAGCCCAGCCGGTGTTGTACTGGTGCAGTAGGAACATGTCGTTCTGGAGTAATGTGTCATTTAACCTGGCTGTGCTGATTAACGTGCTGGTGGCGTTTTTCTATCCACTGGAGAGTGTAAGCGATAGTGAGTGATCATCATCATCGTCATCACCACTTCCCATACCAGCAGAGAACACACAGCCAGAACTGTCTAAAGCACTGCAGCAGGAATCCTGTAAATGTTCAGTATATAGTGTGTGATATATATATATATGTGTGTGTGTGTGTGTGTGTGTGTGTGTGTTTGTTCCAGGTCACTTGGAGCCATCAGTGTCTCTGTTACTGTGGGGGTGTGTGTTGGGCTCGTTGGTGTTTGTGTTACTGTGTCCCAGTCCGAATGCAGTGAGGGTTCTAGTTATCTCTTTCGTCCTGCGCCTAGGGTTCTCATTAGGCCTGCATCACATGCTGTCTCTGCTGGGAGCCTTTAACGTATGTGCACACAGACCTCCAACACCTCACTGCACATTTCACATAAGATCTGACCCAAACCGGAGCCACCAGAAACAATAATAACAAAATGGAAAGTCCATGCTTGTAACAAATTAAACTGATTTTGATGTGAACAACATTCTGAACACATTATTAACAAAGACTCTGTGAAACTGGTACACGTATGATCAGCGTTTGTGTGATTACATCTTTTCAGAAATGAAAACCTAAACTTTTGTGCAAGTTCATACATAAAACACACAAACATATTACAGTGTTGTTGAATTCTCCAGTTAGAAGATGTTGATAAATTTTCTATAACATTAGCTCTGTGTAGCTGCAAATCACACTAACACACACACTCCGACTCGCTGTAACACACTCTAACTCGCTGTAACACACTCTGTAACACACTCTGTAACACACTCTGACTCACTGTAACACTCTCTGACTCGCTGTAACACTCTCTGACTCTCTGTAACACACTCTGTAACATACTCTGACTCGCTGTAACACTCTCTGACTCTCTGTAACACACTCTGACTCGCTGTAACACTCTCTGACTCTCTGTAACACTCTGACTCGCTGTAACACTCTCTGACTCGCTGTAACACTCTCTGACTCTCTGTAACACTCTCTGACTCGCTGTAACACACTCTGTAACACACTCTGACTCACTGTAACACTCTCTGACTCGCTGTAACACACTCTGTAACACACTCTGTAACACACTCTGACTCACTGTAACACTCTCTGACTCGCTGTAACACACTCTGTAACACACTCTGACTCGCTGTAACACTCTCTGACTCTCTGTAACACTCTGACTCGCTGTAACACTCTCTGACTCGCTGTAACACTCTCTGACTCTCTGTAACACTCTCTGACTCGCTGTAACACTCTCTGACTCGCTGTAACACTCTCTGACTCTCTGTAACACACTCTGACTCGCTGTAACACTCTCTGACTCTCTGTAACACTCTCTGACTCGCTGTAACACTCTCTGACTCTCTGTAACACTCTCTGACTCGC
>NC_071265.1:10000-37500 GCF_023375685.1 Ictalurus furcatus | reverse complement strand
TGGATAAGATCGGGGTGATGTGGTCCTATCTTCTGATCAGAGGTCAGTAGAAGGTCATTTACTACTTTAACTAACGCTGTCTCTGTGCTATGATGAGGTCTAAATCCTGACTGATACATTTCATGAATGTTGTTCCTATATAAGTACGAGCATAGCTGCTGTGTACAACCTTTTCTAAGATCTTGGAGATAAAGGGAGATTTGATATAGGTCTATAGCTGGAGCATGTGATTTTGTTAGAAACTGTAAAGCACTTCTGTTAGTTGCTCTGGATAACTGAGTCCGCTGAATGCGTAAACATATTTAGTTTAAATTCAGGAGCTTGACTTTAGCATGATGAACTGAAGTGAAACACATACAGCCACTGAGGAGAGAAAAGAAGTGCAAGTTAATTTTGTGCTGTTTTCTTCTTTCCTTTCTCTCTCTCTCTCTCTTTCTCTCTCTCTCTCTCTGTGAGACAGGAACACAATCTGGACTGGTTCCCCCGTATGAGAGCGATGTCTCTGGTGAGCAGTGACTCAGAAGGAGAACAGAACGAACTTCGCTCCCTGCAGGACAAACTTGAGTCCACCATGAGACTCGTCACCAATCTGACCAATCAGCTCACAGAGCTCAAAGAGCAGGTGTGTGTGTTACACACTAATTGTGTGTATATACGTGTGTGTTAACACTGTGTGTTTACACTGATTATGTGTGTGTTGTGTATAGATGACTGAACAAAGGAAGCACAAGCAGCGGATTGGTCTACTGGGAAACCCTGCCCACCTCAATATTAATCCACAGCAGCCTGCCTGATGGACGGAGACAGGAAATAGTGTGTGTGTGTGTGTGTGTGTGTCTGATTAATCCGGATGCAGCCTTAAAGGATGAGGTTTTTATAGGGTTACTGTGTTAGTGTTTTTTCTAACACATTTATATTTTTGATGTGCATTTGTACTTTTACCCTGTTTGCAGAGCGCTGGTACTGAACCGTGTTCATCACCACACCAGAACTTCGTTTATAAACCGTCTACTTTACAGTGATTTGTGAAAGGACTATTTAAAAATGTACCGCGCCGTTCCATTCCCTGTGTGCACAGAAACCTTTTATAATATAATCATGTCCATCTTTAGGATTCATTTAATGCACATCTTTATAAATAAAGCCTCTGATTTTATGGATGAAAAGGTTTATAATAAATCCAGATGTCAGTAGAATTTGACGTAGCAGCTGTTAGAACACGCGTGTGATAGTTTTCACTTTTTTAAATCGTGTATTCAGGAACGTTCCAGACATTTCACACAGACACTGTAATTAATCCTGACGGAGTTTTTGCACTGTTTTTGTCACTTAGTGTTAATTATGTGGGCGTGCTTTTTTTACTGAAATTATTTATCAGTGTGCCTTTATACACTTATTTAAACACATTTATACACAGATTTATACACATGCTGCCTGTGTGCATGATGCAATGCTGTAACACACCAAAACTATTATCCTGTGTTAATATCAGTAATAGACTGAAAACAGAGCTCGTTAAATCACTTTATTTAAAATATTTTTTTACACCATGGTTCAGTGAACTGAGTCATGAGTGTTATATTTCTCATAAGAAACGCTTTATTTTCATAAACACTACTAAATGTTAAACAGAGAAACCCGAACATAAAATACACATAAAAGTGTGTTTATGCGTCAGATCCAGATGTTTTAGTCCTGATTTAAGGCCCATTCGTGAAGCAGCGCTGAAGACTTGTGCGTATGGGAAAGTAATACATACATTTACATACATCCAGAAGGTGAGACACGGTAAAGATAAAGAGCAGTGATGATGATGTTCTGAGTTCTGGCTTCACTGTAAAATTATAACAAACAGCTGAGGAATAAATCTGTACACCACTTTCTCTCAAACATGAAAAAAAGGAGTTTTATTTATTTCCTTCTCACAGTTTCTGTGTCTCTGTAGAATGTTTAAGACACACCCCACACACACACACACACACACACACACACACACACACATCGGCACGTTTGTGAACACGGTTTTTGTGTATTCTTTATACAGACTGTAAATATACTATACATTTGTGTTACAGTTAAATATAAACAGAACATAAATCAGAAACTCGGGATGATATTCATCACCAAAATAAAAGCTCTTTGTGTCTAAATTCAAATCAAATTTTATTTGATTGTGATCTTTCTTTCTCTCTTTATTTCACATTTTTTTTTATCCAAAAACTGAACTCCTCACTCTCATCAGATTTGAATCTGGGGACGTTCCGCTTTACAGCAATGAGAAACCAGAGCGGGGTTAAAGGGTTAAAATCTCCAACTATGTTGTCGTTAAACCAAAAAGAAACACAGATTAAGGCTCTAAATAAAGTTTTGCTTTTGGCACAGTGGATTATTTTTATTTTTCCCCTCAACAACAAAAAAAAGTGCCGTTTCAACATTTAGAAAAAAAAAAGTGTAAACATCAGGAAAATGTAGAAAAATGAGGAAGATAAATGTTTCAGTTGCACAAGCTCACCATCATGTACATGCATCCTGTGTGTGTAAATCTGAGTGTAAAACACACACACACACACACACACACACACACACACACACACACACGTTAACTACAGGACTGGATTCCAGTCATCACAGTTTGATTATTATGACAAAAAGTACAAATCCTTCACAGTGTTACAGGAGAATAATGAAGGATTATTATTAAGGAGTAAACAGGAGTGTGTGAGTGAGTGAGTGAGAGAGAGTGCGAGTGTTCACTGGTGTGCAGGGACGGTGAGTAGCGCCTCCGAAGCCAGACGAGACACATCCACGTTCTGTTCAGAAAAAGGAGACAGCAGCAGTGTGACAACCGACTGTGTATTCATTATTTACTCTCACCAGGAGGACGGACACACACACACACACACACACACACACACACACACACGATTCACACTCACTGCTAAGACTTCATAAACAAACACATGTGACACTGTTTTAATTAGTATGGACTACACGTAACATAGCACCATATTTATGGACTCAAAGTGGCCTGTGTGCGACACCACCGTCATCAGGGTCACGGCTAATACGGAGTACCGAATACCGAGTACTGATTATGATTCCCCCGGGCACCTGCTCCCCTGTCATATGGCGGCTAGCAGCCAGGGAGGGTGAAGGCTAACACACGCCTCCTCTGAGACACTGGGCTGTATTTATTCGAGCTGCTGTCCATCACAGGGAGGTGTGGAGGTGTAACACAGTCAGGGGGAGGTGTTATCTGCCCATCTGCCCTCTTCCTTATACATGAGCTCACAGACACCCACGACTGGCCTCCCACCCAGACAGAACTGATTCCAGAGCATGTGGTTCTGCAGCGTACCTCAGGTTTGTCTCTGTGTGTGTTCACTGCTTCCACATTCAGACCCACCGACTCCACTTTACACCCTAACAAACACAAACACAGGAAAACCACACCTTTAGACCACCGTCTATTAATGACCAATTAACTGCTGCTCAGCACTGTTTATATATACACATTATTTATTACTTTATTACTGTCTTAACAGCAAATTTCTTCAACATTTATAAACAGTAAAGTACTGAATGAGGTACTGAATTAAACAACAGCACAAAACTAGATTCTTTTTCTGAGATCTGTAAATTTCAGAGGGGGTGTGTGTGTGTGTTCATTTGCTCACCATAAGCCACAGGTGTGAGTTTCAGCACTGTGTGTAAGGGACATTTCAGATACGGCAACTCCTCTAAAAACAAAGTAAAAACCCATGCAGACGTTCAGCCATGTTTACTCACAGTTTCTACAGCAGCAGAATCATGGAGGTCCAACTGGTGAGAACTGATATCTACAATATTGTTTATTCTCTTATTTCCTAAAATCATGGCACGAGGAGTAAAGTTAATTTACTGATTTTTGTTTCTCACCTGCACTTTTGTCCAGGAAGTAGGCGAGGAGGCAGCGCATGACGGCCTGATGACAGATCACCAGAACATTCTCCTGCCTCTCCAACTCCATAATCACAGGCTCCAGACGCTGCACCAGATCCTCATACGACTGCGCGCACACGCACACACACACACACATTTCTATAAAACTGGTTTGTGTACACTGTGATATACACATCTCATCACTGACCCATGTACACTTACAGACCTGTATATGAGATTATATGACATTAATGATGATGATGATGATATTTTGACTGTGGACCCCACGAGTAGGTATGTTTGTGAGGGAGGAATTTAGGACCCTGCGGAGTGAGCACTGTACCTCTCCTTTAGGGTAGCGATATCGGAACTTGTCCTGATCCCGCAGTGCAAATTCCAGAGGATAATGTTCCTGTATCTCCTCATACATCATCTCCTCACACACGCCCTACACACACACCAAGACAGAGCAGGCACTTAGGACTGAAGTATACATTTGCCAGCACATTGGGAGGTTTTGTGTGTGTAAGCTCGCGTAGTCTTCATACTCGATTCTAACATTAGTGTGTCCACTAGGGGGCAGTGCCACATTAACCAACGCAGAAAAGAGCACACCGCAAAAACAAAGCATAGTTCTGTTTCAGGGTACAAATAAACACACACACACACACACACACACACACACACACACACACAGTATATAATAAATAATAAATGTACAATAAGTCAGGAGTAACAGTGCTGGGGAAATAAGAGAAAGCTTGTGTGATTAATTATAAAGCAGGTGAATTGCTTCTGAAGTGGATTTCACTCGTCAGTATTCAAAAGAATCGAGCAGCTCGTGTAGTGAAGCGTTTTAATTTAAAGAGAGTTAAAATCCACAATTCTATCAGCCACAGAACGCTGATGATAAAACTGATTTAATGTTCATGGTGCTGCTGCGGTTTACACTGTGGCTCTGCTGAGGATGGGTTAGAATAAGAAAGTAAAGTACGGTGTCCTGTAACCGTTACGTAGGAGATGTTCACCACACTAGACTTTCTAAAAGCAATGAGGTTAGGGGTAGTGGAGGCTCAAGAGAAAGTTCTGGATGTGTTTACACTTCACTGTTTATAGTTTTATTCCTCAAACAAGATGTACTCTGAACAATATTACTTTGAAACTGTAATAAAACCTACAGAAGAAAGGTAAACATTTCTGGGCTTGCAACTGGACACACCTGTCCATCAACCAATCAGCATTATCCTGGAGACCATTGGATACAGAGCATTGCACAGTGTGTTTCTATACCACATTTACCCAGAATCCCATTCTCTAAATCATAACTCAAATTCACCTCAACACACAAGTATAAAGAAGCCCTCAAACACACACTTCAGGACAGAGCATGGCATTCATCTCTCTCACACACTCCTTACAGCGTCAATCTCATTAAGAGCTTTCCACTGTTCGTAGGGAACAATGAGTGCCTCTGCAGTCTGGATGGTTCGCTTCATTTGACTTGTCCAAACTTTCAGATCCTTTATGTTCTGTTCCTGAATGAATTTCCCCAAACACGCAGCAAACTGAGAGAGAGAGAGAGAGAGAGAGAGAGAGAGACACACACACACACACACACACACACGTCTGTGTGAGTAACACGAACACACAATACAATCAACAACCAAACAGGAACTAACGGAACTTCTGAGGTTCTGGTTTATTTCAACCCGAGTGGGGACTGGAACGGTTACCATGACTACAGTAAAAGTGACATCATTAACTCCATCATTTCTGTGTGTGATAACCAGCTGAAACCAAATCAGTGATTAAAAAAATAATTTTGAGGTTTAAACTTCATTTTCTATAATAAACAGATTTTTTTTTTATTAGAACTGTGACAAAATTTACAGAAAATTAATTTAAATTAGGGCTGCAACTAACCATTATTTTCATAATCGATTAGTTGGCCAATTATTTATTTATTTATTTATTTATTTATTCGGTTAATCGGATGGGGGACAAACTTTCAGGCTAGTAAAAAACTAATGTGTTCCATTTGAGACGATATTACCTTTCTAAAATTCATACAGTAGACCAGTGGTTCTCACCCTTTTGTGAGCTCTGGACCCCTAGCATATTTCGAACAATCCACAAGGACCGTCCACACTCCACAACAATTATAGTCTATATATTAAGTCACTTCTATATATGTTTCTTTATTTTATTAATATTTAACATTAATAATATTAACATTAAAATTGAATCAAAACAATTCAAGATTTTATTTTTTACATTTTATTGTTGGTGTGACATTTAATTTGACTCTCTGAATTATCCTTTGTTTATTTTATCCATCAATGCGACACTTGAACTTCTCTACCACTCAGGTTTTTGCAAATTATCATTTCATTTGTGAATAAATTTTAAATAAATCAATCAATCAATGAATGTCAGCTCATGTGATATTTGTGAATAACCAAATTGATTAATTTTAAAACATCTCATCTGAATGTTTTGATACATTTAACTTTTTTTTTTTTTTACATATTTTATATTATATTATATTATATTATATTATATTATAATATATATATATATATATATATATATAAAATAAACATTTTTAACACTTTCCTACGGACCCCCTACAATTACACCACTGACCACTAGGGGTCCGCGAAATCACTGCATTAGACGGTGGAGCATATAATGCATTTGGGACAAATCTTTAGTATTTACTCTCCGAAGCATGTTTTCGGAACAGAAGTAAATGTAATGAGTAAAAGTACCGCACGCAGAGCGACTGATCCATAATGAGATTCCTTACAATGAGTTTCATAATCGATTATTAACGATTTTATCGATTAGTTGTTGCAGCTCTAGTTTTAACTGACATTAACAGAAATATAATGACATGAAACTAACAGGAGGACGTAAAGAACTCAGTAAAGCTGCTTGTGTTTGTGGCGCGCACAGACACACACACACCTGCTTGCCACGGGGGGAAAGTCCTGAATCGCCCCCGATGCGGCCCCGGATGTTGAGTTCGCTCTCGCCATGGCGACAGAGGTAGATGGAGCGTGGAGCGATGTGAATATTCATCAGGTAATAAACGATGCGACTCTGAACGTGGTCAATCACACGGTTTACTAAATATCGCATCCCCACATCCATCACCTTAATGTAGGACAGGTCCCTGTAACAGCGCGTGCACACACACACCTCAACAGTATTACAAAACCCCTGCCTTGTCTAACTACACCTTTCATCTTACAGTTTTCATGTAATCTACATTTCTGAAGATAAAGATGAAAGATCTTTGGAGATGAAAAAGTGAAGATGAGAAAACATTAAATATCTAAATGATAATTATATTAATAATTATGAAAGTGAAGATGTTCTGACCGGTCCAACACCTCGTCCAGCGGCTCGTACAAGTTCTCATAACATCTAATCCTCTCCATAAAGTCCTGAACGGCCTCCTCAGTGTTACAGTCAATATAATCAGGACTGTTCAACTTTACCTGCTGCTCTCTCACACACACACACACACGATGCATTTTTATACACTATTATTCGTAATTATTCATGAGTAAAAGTGTAATGTTTAAAGAAATTCTCTGTAATGAATGTTCTTACAACAATGTTCTGAGCAATAACCTCCGGATCGTCACACACCGACTCAACAAAAAACACCTGTAACACAGAGATATGAAAATAATGTGTATTTATAGTTCAGGAGGAGTTTAAACACTGCGTCGTCTTGTTCTGTAATCAGTATTAAATAAAGCTGCTGGATTGTTTGCACCTTGTAACCATTTTGTTCAGCAAATCTCATGATCATTTTCCTTCTCTCTCTCGTCGTGTTTGTGGCGTCAAACACCTGCCGAATAAATTATGATAAACACATCAGCTTTAAATTTCCTGAAGAGTAAAAATAAAGATGTGGACATTTATAGTCCATGTATTCATTTCACTCACAGCCACTTGTCCTCCGTCCACACCGAGGAACTGTCTCACATCATTCAGAGCAGTCAGAGCACACTGTCTGAAACACACACACACACACACACACACACACACACACACACAGAGTCTCGAAAAATACTAAATTACTCAACACCACAAACACAAACAGATAGAGCATGTCATCTTACTTCCTGATCTTTAGTCCCTCTTCATTATCAGGACGGAAAAACTCAAAGTTCCTGTAGACTTTCATACACTCCCTCCGGTACTGTCCAACATTAAACTCTACACACACACACACACACACACACACAATAATAATAAGTATTAAAGCTGTGATTTTTCTCACTCAGAGAGGATGTGAAATGAACAGATGATGAACTTTTTGTCTTCAGTTAAATGTTTGTGTATGAATAAATGTAAATGTCTCCTTTCAGAGATGGAACTTATTCTGTAATGGAACTTCTACACTACAGGAAAGTGCAACGTAACCAGAACTTTTTACTGCATTGCTGCAGTGTGTGAAAGTTAAATATAAACACCCATAAAAACAGTTTTGGGAGGAGTGAGGAACAATGGAGAACTTCAAGAGAACTTTTTTTAAAGTACCTTTAGTGGGAACACCAATCCAGTTGAGGTATCGAGTGAGTTTTTTAGAGATGTAGGTCTTTCCTCTAGCTGGCAACCCCACAGTCACTATGAGGGTGGGACAATTAGTCATGCAAACTGAGAGAGAGAGAGAGAGAGAGAGAGAGAGAGAGAGAGAGAGAGAGAGAGACTTTTATTGACTTCAGAAAGGCTTTTGACTCCATTTGGCATAACGGCTTGTTTTATAAAATGTTGGAAAGTGGTGTAGGAGTAACTCGTATGATCTCATTAACACCATGTACACAGGAAACAAGTGTGGAATAAGAATTAGCAACAAACGAACAAATTTCATCTTTCAGGAGTGTGGACTGAGACAGGAGCGTGGAGTGAGACAGGGCTGATGTTTAATCCGACACCATTCAATATATACATCAATGAATTGGCCTCCACAGTAGACCGGTCTTCAGCTCCTGCTCGCTCTCTACACCACTCAGAGATGAAACTCCTGCTGGATTACCTGGACCTGCTCTCTTGATCTTAAAGGTTCACAGAAACACCACGAACAACGCACGCTAGCCGAGGGGAGAGACAGCTACGCGATCACTGGCTGGGTTGCAGATGTCATTGTCCTTCTGCTCTGCTCAGATCATGTTCACGTAAACTGGAACTCATACAGACATTTACATGCCTTGTTCTCAGCATCAGAGGATGTTACTGTTTCGGTTTCAACACCTTTACTGGTTTAAAATAAACCACGTACCAGTAACCTAGTGGCGTAAAGCTCTACCGCTCAGTACCGCTCAGTACCGACCGGGTCCGTTCGGTACATTTACATTTGTTCATTCAGCAGACACTTTTATCCCGTGCGACTTACAAATGAGGAAATACAAGCAAAGCGATATATCAATCGGAGAACAATACAAGTAGTGCTACTGTACAAGCGTCATACAGTACCGCTCAGTACCGCTTCCAAACAATGATTATCACAATGATTACGTATTTTCCAGCGAGGGCAATGACACAATTGATTAGTTGGTCCTTCGTTGTTGTCCTGGAGACCAAACCGTGTTCACCCTACAGACGCGATGTGGCCGTATGCGCCCCAGACCACCTCCGAATGTGGTTAGATCTGATCACAGTGCGTCTTCAAGACACATTTGACCCTGTTCACACCGGGACTGGATTTGATTTATACAACACTTTTAACAATGGACATCGTCACAAAGCGGCTTTACAGGCCTGTGACCTGTTCAAGCAGGACGCAGGTTAATGTCAGGTGTGTTCAGGTGTGAATGGGGACACACCTGAGCACTATTAAATGCATCCAGACCCTGAACTCAGTGACAGAACTCAAATCTGGAATCGTGAAACATCAGACACGGAATGACCCACTTAGTGACTTTGTCTCTAATTTGATGACTTTTCAGACCTCCTTTATGACTTCTTTAAAATAAAAATAAAAACAAATCCTGCAACTTTTTGAACAGATCCAGAGGGAGCAGGTTCACTTCCTCCACCACCAGTGTGTAAAGCCACCGACCAATCACTGATCAGCGCTATTCCCACCGACCAATCACTGACCAGCACTGTTCCCACTGACCAATCACTGACCAGCGCTATTTCCACCGACCAATCACTGACCAGCACTGCTCCCACCGACCAATCACTGACCAGCACTGCTCCCACCGACCAATCACTGACCAGCACTGCTCCCACCGACCAATCACTGACCAGCACTGTTCCCACCGACCAATCACTGATCAGCGCTATTCCCACCGACCAATCACTGACCACAATTGAATATGCAAATTAGTCTCCGACATAATCTGACGACTTCCAGCGACTGTTTTGAGTAGTTAGACAGTTTTCCCAGAGAAGAGGACTGAAACGGATCTGAAGCTGATTGCATCACACCCCGGGCCTCCTGTGAGCGGGAGCGCGCGCCGGTTTACATTCTTCCAGGCGACAAAGTGATTATTATTAAACTTCGCGTGCAAAAACACACACACACTCGCGCGCTAGAATTTCTATAAAAACAATAAGTTCTTAAACGCGTGGGTTTCAGTGGTGGTGACACACACACACACACACACACACACACACATATTTCTACCCACCTCTTCTCTGGGAAATGTGCTTTTCCGGAAGTCCGTTCTTGCACGGCATCCATATCTTATGCAGCGGGTTCTGCGCGAGCTCCCGGGGCAGAGCTACCGGGGTTAAAGTGATATCTTCAGTGGAGTTCATGCTGGTGGAGCTCACATGCCGCTTCTGACTGTGAAAGAGCAGGAGAACTGATGCGGCTTTTATGTGGAGCTTTATGTCATATCAGCTGAGGAACCGCGCAGTGACTCTCTACCGTAATCCCGGTATAAAACGCGCACAGCCCCCCACCCACCGGGTAAGGGTTCACAGGGTACAGCAAATCTAGAATACTAAATTTAGTGTGTGTTAAAAAACAAGTATATCTGTATATGAGCTGTGCAGTGTGATCTCATTGTTTAAATCAGTATTAACGAGCAGAATGAGTTCAGATGTTAATACTGAAAAAACGCTCATGTTAAACTATTCTAATTATTCATATTTATTCTCACGTGACTGCTTTCCTGTTAATGTACACGCTTCATTATTTCCTGATATGCTAATGATTAGTGCATGTATTAATCCCACATTATGGATTAATTAGTACATATTTTAAGATAAGCTTATTTGTGGATCTTATTGTAAAGTGCTACTGATTTATTTTATGGACATTTTCTAACTACTGAACTTTTAGACTGATTATTTATACATTTCTCTTTTTGTTTTAGAGTTATTGATTTAAATGAGCATTCAAAGAGGTTAATAACTCTATGAACTGAAAAATAAATATAATAACTTGGACTGTGATTTCCACCACTGTAATGGAATATATATATATATATATATATATATATATATATATATATATATATATATATATATATATATATATATCTCACATGGGCTGCTTTGAGAATCTTGGCTATAGAGAAAAATGAAAAATTCTCTACGATGTCAAAAATTAAAAAAAAAAAATTTAAAACCCAGATGTGAAACATTTACTGGATTTACTGAGGTATAAATTAAATACTAATTGAAATTTTAGTTGATTAAGTTGAACCATGGTTCTGTTCTAATTTATTAGACACAATAATATATATATATATATATATATTATAATAATTGTATATCAGATACACGCCTGACTGGAAATCAGTTTAATCTAATCTAGTGTAAATAAAGTCAACTTAAATATAATGCAATTTAATGAAACTAATTAAAGTATTCTTTTGAATTTAGCAGTGTTTCTGGTTTGGGTTTCTGGAAGAAAGAAATGCTTTAGTGGATCTAATAAATAAATTTTCTGCTACAAATTTAACAAATGTGTCTAATATTTACATCCTTAAATATATTCCTGAAATAAATCTGTGCTGTGATCATAAACATGTCCTTAAAATGTTTCTTCACTGGGAAAGGGGTTTTATTATTGTTGTTGTTGTTGTTGTGTGAGCTTATTGAGTATTATTGAGTAAAGTACTGAACTGAAAGTCAGTAGTCACTGAGAGAGATGTTAGAATAAGATGTAGAAGTTTGCTGATTTAAACAAGATGCATCACAGAAGTTAAAACGCTGTTTGATAAAAACACGTTTTAAATCTACCGTAAATACGCGGATAGCTGCGCGCGGCCTCGAGTGAGAAAAACAGCAGGTTCACATGCCGAGCGCATGGGCGGCGAATGTTGATGCGGCTCCGTCCAATCAGAGCGCAGCTCCTCGGAGCGCTCAGCCAATCGCAGACCGGACACAGTGCACGATGAGGCGTGAACAACACACAGCACACACAGTGCAGTAACCGGAAGTCTCGTGCTTTTCAGAGAAAAACCGCAGGAACCAACAGTGTTCAGTCCATAATATTAATATTGTGTGCGTATTATTAATGTTTATTAATATTTCTGTAATATTAATCCGGAATCATCAAATATCACGTGCGTTTTAAATATATTTCTGCAATGTAAAACTAATGAGATAATAACTTATTATTGATATTTATATTTCCTTGTGTGCTTTTCTTGCTGTAGTACAGGGGTTCCAAAACTTTTTATGCAAATAAAAAGTAGGACTAAGACCCCAGCCTTAAAGCGTCATGAAACGCTAAACTACATTTTCTGAGATTTTAACAGAGGTGTTCATATTGCACATCATAAAAGACAATCTTAGCATCTGTTAATTTTAACTGTAGGAGAAAGCGGGTTAATTTTGAGCTTCTTTCCACTATTTTCGTCTTCCTGGTTTAAAATTTCGGTCACAGGCAGTGACCTGGCAATGTACTATAGTACTTCGATGACGTGTCGGTGTCTCATAATTATTCATGAGCCTGTGTGTTCTTATCCTATGAGAAGATGCTGTCTCTTAATTATTCATGACAGCACGTGGTGCCTTCCTACAGATGTAGTAGATGAGAGGTTCTGATGGGTCGGAGGTATTGTTTCAGTGGTGTAAGAGTTCGAGTGTGTTTATCCGGGAGAACTATGAGAACTGGAGAAAGGAGGACTTCGGACTTGCTCATGAAAGCAGTTTGTGTCTACACAGTGATGTGGTACTCAGTCCTGAGGACTTTTCCATCCCTTCAAATCAGATATGTGTCTAATTTTAACCATAACAGTTTTAATTGTTTTTTGAGCTAATTAAACCGCTTAAAGCTCTGTGGGCCGTCGCGTGCAAAACTATACAATGAGAGTCAGCATTGAAGGGAAGAACCTTCGCCCTTTATTCATGAAAAACTTGAGCCTGTTAGCTATCTACCATTCCAAAATTTCTCTCATCTGCGCTGCCTCCGGTTTTATTTTATGTTTTCCTCCATAGTCACACCAGGGGCTGATGATTTAAATAGACAGGGCAGAGGACCTGCACTGCTATCTGTTGTGTCTCCATTTAGCCCTGGGGATTCAGGAAGAGAGAAGTCCTCTACCTCATCTGCAAACTTTGTCACTATCCATCTTTATTGTGAGTGTTGTGAAGGCTTGTCCCCCTCTTCCTCTCCTGCCTTTCCCTGCCATGCCCACTCCCCCTACCTTCTTCTCACAGCCATCCACTCCCATTTAAGCTGCATTTTTCAAAAACATTGAGCGGTAGACTTGAGCTGAAAGAGGGAGGTTTCATGACCCTTTAACTCACACTACATTTTACATCCCAGATTTATAAACAGGAGTACTGTAACATCTGAACATTTTATTGTCAGTAACATGTGTAACATAAATAAAAAAGAAAGGAATATTCCTCATAGGGCTGCAACTAACGATTATTTTCATAATCGATTAGTTGGCCGATTATTTTTTTTCTATTAATCGATTAATTGGATGGGGTGGGGCAAGCTTTCGGTACCATTTTTTGTTTACTTAAAATGTAATCCACAAACTGAGTGTTACAAATATAAACTAAAACTTTAAAACTAAGTCTACACAACTGTTTGTCCAAAACAGAAAAGAACCCAGTACACACAGATACACACCAGAATATATATTATTAATGTAGGACTGTAGTTTAATTGGGTGCTTTTTGTGCATCCATAAAAATAATGCATTACTACTATAAAATAAATAAATAAATAAGTAAATATCATTTATTTTATAGTATTTATGCATTATGTTTATGGATGCACAAAAAGCACCCAATTAAACTACAGTCCTACATGTCACGTTCTCCCCTTTAGGCAGCGCGCTTGGAGAGCCGGAGGGTGCGCTCGTGCACGAGCAAGGTGGGGGAGTGCTCAGCGAGCGCCTGCTTTCCAAACGTTGACAACTGTTACAATGTTTACTGTGGAGATGTGCGTTTGTTTGTTCTGTTCTGTCTCCTCCCCGTTGTGTCATTGGTTGTTGTCTGAGGTTGTGTCTTCAGCGTTTTCAGTTGTCAGCACTTAGCGCTGATTATGTTTGATATATATACCGCGCGCCTCCCAGTACACGACGCGGAGTATTAGATATAGTTCTATAGATTATTCAGGTTAATGTTAGATTAGTTTACCTAGACCACGCTGGTGTTTTCCGTTCCCAGTCCATAGTACTAGTTCATGTTTCTTGTTTTGTGTTGTGACCCTGTTAACTGTGCAACTTTGATTCCTGCTTTGCACTGTTTATGCCTGTTTGTCGATCGCCCGACCCACTGCCTGTTTTTGACTACGCATCTGTTTCACGTTTTGGATTTGTTTACCTGCCTCCTTTAATAAAAACTCTTAACTGCAATTGCTTCCGTATCCTACTCCCTTACGTCTCGCGATGTGACAGAATACTCCGCCTAAACATGGAAGCAGCAGTGGAGCATTTTGGATATAAACATAAGTTTGTCTTTTGTTTATTTCCAATTGTAAATGTGCCCAGTCAGAACCCAAATCTAAATCCAATCTAAAACCTGTGGAATGACTTGAAGAGGGCTGTGTACAGGAGATTCTCCCACAATCTGATAGATCTGGAGCGTTTTTGCAAGGAAGAGCAGAATAAAATTAACAAATGAACATTAACTCCATTCGCTCCCGGTCCATTTTAGGATTCAGTTTAAGATTCTGTTGTTTGTTTTTAAAACTCTTAATGATCAAGCTCCTTCCTGTCTCAAGGATCTTCTTACACCACATTCATCGAACAGACTTCTAAGATCTTCCGATAGGTTTCTTTTGCATGTCCCTCGTTCCCGGTTAAAAACAAAGGGGGATGGATCTTTTTCAGTTGTTGCCCCTCATTTATGGAATCAGTTGCCACTGGACATCCGCCTCGCACCTTCTATTACCACTTTTAAAAAGAGGCTTAAAACATATCTCTTCTCCCAGGCATTTTAATCTCATTTTTAATTTTTACCATTGTCTATTGTCTGTTATTATTTGGTTTTATTCTGTTTTCTATTTTACTTTTCTTACTCCGTTCAGCACTTTGGTCAGCTTTGCTGTGTGAAACGTGCTATATAAATAAAATTTACTTACTTTACTTACTTACTAAATGAAGATGTGCACAGTTGGTAGACTCAAAAACACTGAGTGCTTAAGTACACACAGAAGGTGCTTTAATAAAGTATTAGTTAAAGGGTGTGCATACTTATGCAACCAGGTTACTGTACGTTTATTCTTTTTCTTTTTTCCTAAAAACATTCTATTTGTTTTTAACTTGAATTTTGTTGGTTGTTATATCACAGCAGTGTCAAATTCAAATTCTGCCTAATTCTGCTACATCGGGGCCGTAATCAATCCAGTCAAATTCACTCTTATTTGTGTAGCACTTGTAACAATAGACATAAAGCAGCTTTACAGAAAAACTTATTACTTATTTTTGTAACTTACTGAACATATTCTATTGACTAAC
The DNA here is from genome assembly GCF_023375685.1 of Ictalurus furcatus. NCBI lineage: Eukaryota > Metazoa > Chordata > Actinopteri > Siluriformes > Ictaluridae > Ictalurus > Ictalurus furcatus. The sequence goes on along the minus strand of NC_071265.1, from coordinate 21,676 downwards.
ACCAATCTATAGGCTCAGATTAGAATGTTTCTATAGGAAAAAGAGAGATAACAGGAAACTATGTATGCGAAAGTGTTTGGTGCATGTTACAGAGCAGAGTTGCCCAAACTTTTTCCTGTGAAGGGCCAAAAACCAAACTTGATTGAGGGTCGTGGGCCGAAAGTAAACTTTGCATTATACCAAACTGTATTATATTAAAATGAAAGTTGCCATGGTTCTCCTCATTTATAATATTTTAAAATAAATAAATAAATAGAAAACATTACTCTGTAATCTGCTTAACTAAGGCAGGTTTATTTTCCAAGTTTTATAGTACAATGAAAATAGAAACAATCCCATTTTTAGTACAGTAGAGTTCAAGGCCTAATAATTCAAGCTATAAGCAATACAGCCATATTCCTGCAATATCAGTGACCTCTAATGAGAGACATGAAGCTGGTCCTTATATTTCAAACGTTTTTTCCAAATTGGGCTGCAGCTGACTTACTGACAAAGTCAGGATATTATGATATTATATTATGTAGGTGAGAGTCAGTTAGTTTGCTTCTCAGTTTACACTTGTTCAAGTTCATCAGACTGAAAGTCTGCTCATAGAGGTAGGTGCTGCCAAACAGAGACAGCATCACTTGTGCCCGTTTGCACATCTTTAGGTAGCTGTATGCTGGGACACATTTGTAGAAGTCTGTCAAGGGAAGGGAGCTGAACTTGTGTTTGAGTTCTGAATCACACTGAAGCTCAATTAGTTCCATCTGAAGATCATCACTGACTGTCCACACTGATGGTGAAGGGTTGAGCAAACAACTCAAAATCACGCATCACATTCACAAGCCTGATGGATCTGGCACATAGCTGTACTTGATGTAAAATACAGTAGTACTTTACCACTTTCCTCCCACATTCACTGACTTTGAGACACCAAGGTATCAAGACCACATTTCCTCCCTACCACTGCCGGGACTCCATCAGTTGTAATACCAGCCATATTCTCCCAGTTTAATTCATTCTTTTTCAACACTTTCCCTCTTCTCATATATGGCATGGTGGGCCAAATCAAAAGTCACCAAGGGCCAACTTTGGCCTGTGGGCCCTAGTTTGGGCATCTCTGCTATAGAGATTAACAGCTATTAAACTTTTTTAAAAACAAGATTATAAAAATGAGTTTTAAGGTGTTCTGTAAAAATGCGCACTGATTCAGGTAAGAATTTTTATAATGTAAACTGATTATAGAAACATAGCCAATGTTTTGTGTAGACCAGAGTTTCCCAACCGGAGAGCCACAGCACCCTGGTGTGCCGTCTGATGAGAGCGGGGACATTTTTTGCCATGTAAGAAATCCTTCAAACATTTCTAAAATGCTAAAATGTGTATAAAACATTTAATATATATGATAGCTTATTAGATCCATTGCTACTAGTATATACTGAAATAACCTCAGGCGCTTCACAATTAATGCTATTGTATTATAGTTATAATGACTTATCAGTAATACAGATCTATTTCTATAGAATATAAAGTGTAAACAATGTGTGTAACTACAAAGTCTACTAAATGTTTGGATATGTTAATAAGGTATAGTCTGGTGTGTATAGCCAACAGTTAGAATTATTAGTTAGAAGCATTATCTAAATCTATAGTGCACTTGTTGATCAAGTTCTATTCTAAGTGTGTATTGAGTTAGATGAATTCTGTGTCTTACTGAAATGTTGGCGAATTGGGAGTAAAAGGCTAAACGAGTCAGAAGCCTTATTCCCCAGGTTCAAAATAACAATGTCAATACCAGTTCATTGCCATGAATTAAATAGACAGCTTTTGCAATTTCAAATCATAGTCGTATACAAGTTATGGACTGTATGTGTTCTGCTTAGGTTTTATAATAAGAATGTAATTATGTTTTGTATATGTGAACAGGTTGCAATTAAATACATGGGAAAGAGTCAGAACAACAAATTCATCACCATTGTAAGTAAACTTCTACTTCTTACTTCTGCAGAGAAGACATACAGTATGGTCCCAAACAACAAGCACTTTATAGACCAGATGATGTGTCCATTTACTCATTCCTGCTAAAACTATCAAAACAATTTACCTGCAAATCATCCGATCATCCATAATACAGTAAATATCCAGAACAAACCTTTGCATTGTAACAGCTCTGAAACAATAGTTTAGTATTAAAAAAATCTTTGAAATATTAAAACAATCATGTATTATCAGTACTTTTAATTATTTCATTACTAGGACTTTTTTGTGCGTGAAGAAAAGGATTAATTGTGTAGGTTTTTTGGTTCATGCATTGTAGGATTAAAAAATACATTTTAATCTAAAAGATGTGCATTATACCTGACACCTAGATGAACACTTTACAGTTGGTTATATGACTGTAAGTCATTCCTTTCAAATGCTATTGAAGTTAGAAATGTGTATAACAATGTGGTATGTAACTTTAGAGACGGTCCCTTAATTTGCGAATTTCAGCGAATATCAAAAGTCCAATGTCCAGCCAACTTTATGGGAGGTGGTGGGGGTGGTGTATCTGCTTTTTGATTATAGGTTTCATGGATGAAGTTACGGAAGTTAAGGAGAGGACTGAAAATAAAGTTATAGCCTTGCTGTGTAAACAGAGAATAAGTCTATATTAGTGTTAGGGAAATAATAGAAATAGATTTGTAGCAGTGTTGGCGAAATATATATACGTGTAAAAAAAAAAAAACAAACAACAACAACAAAAAAAAACAAATAGAGAACGTATTTAACCTTTTTTGCTTGCTTTAAATCTGCACACAATTATTAATTTAGCAGCTGTTTTTACAATTCAAAAAGTCAAGTATAAGTCGAGAGAGAGAGAATGACATCATGTACAGTGATGGTTTGACAGTTTTTAGAAGTCATTTGCTAATCCTAATAATACACATGAATAGTACTATAAGAAAAAGTAATTATAATGAATCATAAGAATACTAATAGTAATAATTATAATAACAACAACAGAAAGAAATAAGAAAGAAACTATTCAATTCAATTCAATTCAATTTTATTTGTATAGCGCTTTTTACAATAGACATTGTCTCAAAGCAGCTTTACAGAAATATCAACATGGTATACAGATATTAAAGGTGCGAATTTATCCCAACTGAGCAAGCCACTGAGTGGCGACGATGGCAAGGAAAAACTCCCTAAGATGTTTTAAGAGGAAGAAACCTTGAGAGGAACCCGACTCAGAAGGGAACCCATCCTCATCTGGGTAACAACAGATAGTGTGAAAAAGTTCATTATGGATTTATATGAAGTCTGTATGGCCTTAGGAGCAGCCGTAGTCCCAGCAGTCTGGAATTAGAGAAGAAAACTACAGAAGAAAGAATAAAGGGTGATGAAGTAAAAATGATAAAGTGAGTTTCAGACAGCGCTGCGTGTTGCTCTGGATGGATTTTGACTGCCATCATGTGGGCAGGTTTAGGAAGTGCACCTTCCCCCAACCGTTGTAGTGTAAAGCTGCAGCATATAAGTCTATATCTTTATAATATATTCATAGATTGTTTTAGTTGAATAAATTTAACTGAGCTTATTTTACTCCTTTGTCAGTGGCAATGAACTGAAGATGATGAACAACTCCAGAGGCAAAGTGAAACAACACGAGGAAGATTTTGATTGGGCTGTTTGAACTGAGGCCAAGCAATATGTAAATGGTAAATAAAATGGTAAATGGCGCACTTATATAGCGCTTTTATCCAAAGCGCTTTACACTGTGTCTCATTTACCCATTCACACACACACACACACACTCACACACCAATGGTAGCAGAGCTGCCAAGCAAGGCACTAACTTGCCATCGGGAGCAACTTGGGGTTCAGTGTCTTGCCCAAGGACACTATGGCATGTGGAGTCATGTGGGCCGGGAATCAAACCTCCAACGCTACAATTAGTGGACAACCCGCTCTACCACCTGATCCACAGCCGCCCCTATGTGATATATGTGAAATATGTGACAATACTGAGCGATATGTGACGATACTGAGCGATATGTGACGATAGTGAGCGATATGTGACCGATTGAAAAACTAATCGCGCAACTGAGAGTTTGACTGATTCTGTGATCATGGATCAAATAGTTATCGCATTTTGGGCAAGAAAGTAAGAAGACAACTACTCAGAGAAACTGATTAGACTTTGGATAAAGTAATTTGCATTTGTCAGGCATCAGAGAATGAATTAGAAACTTAAATCCTTTGACGCAGAAAGTGAGCCTACAGTAGCAATGGACGCTGTGCACGGTTATGACCCAGCCTAGGATTAGATCCATCCATTTTCTATACCGCTTATACTTTTCAGGGTCACGGGGATCCTGGAACCTAACCTAGGAAGCATCGGGCACAAGGTGGGGTACATCCTGGACAGGGTGCCAATCCACTGCAGGGCACACTTCACGCACACATTTAGGGTTAGATCACACAGCATAGATAAAGGCGGGGTTATGTAAGGTGGAGTGAATAGTAAGTGGTGTTTGAAGTAAACACGAGGAAGACACACAGGGTGATTCACACAAGTCAAATTGAGAGATTGAGGGATTCAACAGTTAGGTTTTAATTGAGGTTCATGTTGGGTTGTGGTACAGGATATGAAATAAGAGTTAAAGTCTGGGCCATGGATCGGGATGGGGATTTAGGTTAGGGTTAGGATAAGGTTTAGGATAAGGGATAGAGATAAAGGATGGGGTTTGGATTAGGGTGAGGGTTGGGGTCTAAAGGTTAGGGTAAGGGTTGGGGTCAGGAATAGGGTTCAAAGGTTGGGTTAAGGTTAGGGTCAGGGATAGGGTTCAAGGGTTGGGTTAGGGTTAGGGTTTTCAATGGTTGGGTTAAGGTTAGGGTCAGGGTTAGGGTCAGGGGTGTAGGAGGTTAGGGTTAGGGATAGGGTTAGGGGATTAGGGTTGGGGTTATGGTTAGTGGTTAGGGTTGGGGTTATGGTTAGCGGTTAGGGTTAGGGTTAGGGTTTAGGGTTAGGGTTAGGCGGTTAGGGTTAGGCGGTTAGGGTTAGGGTTAGGGTTAGGCGGTTAGGTTTAGGGTTAGGGTTTAGGGTTAGGGTTAAGGTTAGGGTTAGGGTTAGGCGGTTAGGGTTAGGGTTAAGGTTAGGGTTAGGGTTAGGCGGTTAGGGTTAGGGTTAGGGGTCAGGGTAGGCGCTAACCTGTATGCACTGGCCATCTTATGTCGCTCACTCCACTGGGTTTCACCCCCATGTCAGCCAGTCCATTCCCACCATTCTTTTTCTCTTTTGTTTTTTTCCTCCAGGAACTATACCGGCAAGGGTCGGCCCAGGGAACGGCGACCCGGAAAGAGTTCCATCGGACTCGGTGAGTATATTTTTACGGTCATGTCGTGTCTGCATGCCGTGTGTCTTTTTTCTCGTGCCTCCCGGTGGGATTGAGCCTTTGTCGAGCCTGTCAGGCTGTAGTGGAGTGACACGGATTCCCCTTCATGCGTCGGAACCGTCCCGTTCGCGGTCCCTGATAGGGATAGGGTCTTTTTCCTGTCTGGTACAGGAGTTTGGGCGGACGCTGGGAGCGTGTCGTACTTGCGGGGAGGCCGGGAAGTTGAGAGAAACGTCCGAAAGGCTGCCCGCATCCTCGTCGCCGACGGAGGACACATCGCTCTGCGGGTGAGTCATCGTGGACCTCGTTTGTTTTCTCTGCGGGGTGGACGTTTCGGACTCCTGTTCGGCCTCTGGGCTTTCGAACAGCGTCTCGAGGTTCAGCGGAGCTACCATCATCTCCGCGTACTGTCTGGCCTCGTCGACCGTCCGGCGCTTGAGTTTTGTACCGAAGGTACGTTCGGCCCACTGGGTGGCTTTGTCGAAGGAACGGTCCCACCCTTCGCATCCGATCCGTTCGAGTTTGTTCCCCTCTTCGGACAACGCCTTTGTGTAGTGGCTATTCAGAATATCAATGGTGTTCTGAGCCCACTTTTTTGCATTGTCCTCAATGAGGGCTCGTGTGGCGGCATTTGGCAAAGCCGGTTTGATCACCTCCGACAGGTAGTTTACAATCTGGCCAATCGCAGGAGGCTGCCCTTGGCGGATATTGTTGATATGATGTGACAATTTTATAATCTTGAACGACGTGCGGACCGAGTCGATATGAGGGTCCGTAAACTGTTCTGGCTTTTGTTTCTGCCCGTGGTGTGATTTTTTGTTTTTGGGGTGCGAGCGCACCATATACTGAGGCACAGAGGTACAGGGCCTTGAACGGGCCCGGGATTCAAAAGGTTGAGGCCTGTCCGGCCGATGATCAAAGTCACGATAGTGAGTAGGGGCTGTGCTCCTAAGGCCTCCGTATTCGACCCTCTCCGCGTAGGAGAACACTCTTTCCCCCTGTGCACGGTGCTCTATGTTGCGGTGGGAACGGGGCGTAGGCCGAGCCATGCTCTGGACGGCACGTCTGCGTCCGCGTGTGACCATAGTCCAACCGTCTCTCTCTGGCCAAGCCATGGTTTAAGAGTCTTATCCTTTTTAATGTGTATGTGTGTTCGTAGAGTGATTGTGGAGCTAAATGAATGAAGTTGGACCTTTTTTCTGTGTTTTAGGTGCGAGAGGATTCCTGGGGAGAACGGAACCAGGTAAGTAGGCTTAGGGTTAGGGTTAGGGTTAGGGGTTAGGGTTAGGGTTAGGGGGGTTAGGGTTAGGGGTTAGGGTTAGGGGTTAAGGTTAGGGGTTAAGGTTAGGGTTAGGGGGTTAGGGTTAGGGTTAGGGGTTAGGGTTAGGGTTAGGGGGTTAGGGTTAGGGTTAGGGGGGTTAGGGTTAGGGTTAGGGGTTAGGGTTGGGGTTTGGGTTAGCGGTTAGGGTTAGGGTTAGGGTTGCGGTTAGGGTTAGAGCTAGGGTTAGGGTTAGCGGTTAGGGTTAGGGGGTTAGGGTTCGGTTTTAGGATTAAGGTTAAGGTTGGGGTTAGGGTTAGGTTTTAGGGTTAAGGTTAGGGTTAGGTTTTAGGGTTGGGGGTTGGCTTAGCGGTTAGGGTTAGGGTTAGAGGGTTAGGGGCTTAGGGTTAGGTTTTAGGGTTAAGGTTAAGGTTAGGGTTAGGTTTTAGGGTTAAGGTTAGGGTTGGGGTTTGGGTTAGCGGTTAGGGTTAGGGTTAGGGTTGCGGTTAGGGTTAGGGCTAGGGTTAGGGTTAGCGGTTAGGGTTAGGGTTAGGTTTTAGGGTTAAGGTTAAGGTTAGGGTTAGGTTTTAGGGTTGGGGGTTGGGTTAGCGGTTAGGGTTAGGTTTTAGGGTTAGGGTTAGGGTTAGGTTTTAGGGTTAGGGTTAAGGTTAGGGTTAGGGTTAGGTTTTTAGGGTTAGGTGTTAGGGTTAGGGTTAGGTTTTAGGGTTAGGGTTAAGGTTAGGTTTTAGGGTTAGGGTTAGCTTTTAGGGTTAAGGTTAGGGTTAGATTTTAGGTTTTAGGGTTAGGGTTAGGTTTTTTAGGGTTAAGGTTAGGGTTAGGTTTTAGGGTTAAGGTTAGGGTTAGGGTTAGGTTTTAGGGTTAAGGTTAGGGTTAGGTTTTAGGGTTAGGGTTAGGGTTAGGTTTTAGGGTTAGGTTTTAGGGTTAAGGTTAGGGTTAGGTTTTAGGGTTAGGTCTTAGGGTTAGGTTTTAGGGTTAGGGTTAAGGTTAGGGTTAGGGTTAGGTTTTAGGGTTAGGGTTAAGGTTAGGTTTTAGGGTTAAGGTTAGGGTTAAGGTTAAAGTTAGTGCTTTTAGGAGGGTAGGCGCTAACCTGTGTGCACAGGCCATCTATGTCGTTCGCTCAAATGGATTCACTTCCCATTAAGGCCTTGGGGATGTATAGTACCTAATTTCTTAATCCAGATCTTTTCTGCTCTTTTTCTCTGAAGCACAGACCACAACGGGTTGGCCTGCAGGACCGTGACGCTAAATGAGTCCCATCCGTGCTCCAAAAAGTGTTGGACCAGGTAGGTATTCTTTTCTTTTCCTTTCAGGATATTGTGTTTATGTTGAGTCATTCTGACCAGAATGGTGTTTCCCGTCTCACCCACGTATTGTGTGGAACACTTTTTGCAGGTGATTAGGTAAACCGCATTTTTAGTGTGCACGGTGCCCGATCGGTGAGTACGGAAGACCTCCTTTGTGGTCCTGTTTAGGACATATTCTTTTCGGTAAAGATATTGCCCGCGATGCTTGGGTTTAGCGTCGTGGAGGGCCCGGACTTTAGCTCTAATCAAGTAGTCCTGCAGATTTTTGTTCTTCCGGTACGCTGCGATGACCTTGTGGTTTTTGAATATCTGTGTCTGTCCCAACAGGTTTCGGAAATTGGACCTAACCCCCCTGGTCAGTTTCACCGCGGCCGACGAGTATGTCAGGACGAAGGGCACGACGGTGTCCTCCGTCTGGGTCCCTTTGGTCAGGTACGATTTCAGGATTTTTCTAAGAAATGACCTGTTGTATCCTCGCGGCTTGAGTGCTTTAAAGAGGATTCGTGTCGCTTCCATGAAGTCTCGTTCCCGGGTGCATATGCGGCTAAACCTCAGGAGTTGCGACTTGACTAGGCCGGAATAGGTGTGTTTGGGGTGGAAGCTCCTTTTATGCAATAGGGCATGCGTGTCGGTCTCCTTGAAGAAGACTTTAATATCCAGTTTGTGTGACGAATTAAAATCCGGGCCCTTGTACGTAGTGGTGTCTAGGAAGTCCACCGACTCATGACTAATAGTGGATTTAAGTGTGATGGACGGATTGTGGTTATTTAAAGAGGCCTCGAAATCCCTGAACTCCTCCTCAGAGTGGGTCCATACTCCCCAGATATCATCCAGATATCTGAAGTAGTGAAGGGGCCGTCTGTGGCATTCGGCCAAAGCCGAAGCCTCCCACTCTGCCATAAAGATGTTGGCGTAGGCCGGGGCGAACTTCTTGCCCATCGCCGTGCCTTTAATTTGCAGGAAAAATTCCCCGTTGAACTCAAAGTCATTTCTGTTTAAATTGATGTCTAAAAGTCGGATGAGTTCCTCGTCAGGCCTGGAGGCGTCCGGGTGTTTTTTAAGTATGTTTTTTATCGCCCGAATTCCCTCTCCGATGTCGATGTTCGTATATAGGCTATCAATGTCCATGGTGAAAAGGATGGCTTTTGGCGGGATTTTTAGTCCTTTCACCTTGTGTACAAAATCGTACGTATCTTTAATGTAACTGGGGTGGCCCATAGAAAGGGGATTTAAATGACGATCCAGGAATTCGGCCGTGTAGTAGGTCTCGCTACCGCAGTCTGATACTATGGGTCTTCCCGGGGGAATTTCATAGGGCCTGCTCCATTTTGCTCGGTCCTTATGTATTTTCGGGAGCATGTAAAACCTCCTGCTCCTCGGTTCTAAATTCCCCAGCAGGTAGGATTTTTGTTTCGCGTTAATGTATTTTTTTGTGTAAAGACCTTGTGTTATTTCTTTAACCATCGGTATGGTGTCTAGGTAGATTGGTTCTTTCAATCTCCTATAATATTTAGGGTCATTTAGCTGTCTGTACCCCTCCCATAAATATTGTTCCCGATCCATAATCACTATGGCACTCCCTTTGTCTGCCGGTTTTAAAATAATCTGTTTGTTGTTCTGCAGTTCCCTGAGAGCATCGATCTCCCCCGGAGTGAGGTTCGGTTCTTCTCGGGGTGGCCTGAAATGATTTTTAAAAAGTTTTAGGTCCGTCTCAAATAGCTTGAGAAGTTCTGCGGGTAGTTTATCCGTCGGCGGGGTCCAGTTAGATTTAGGTGTGAACGGAGGTGGTTCTTTTTGTGTGTCATTATGGAAATAGGCTGCTAATTTTAGTCTTCTGTGGTATTGCTGTAGGTCGAATCGTGTTTGTGTTACCTGTGGCTTTATACCCGTTGTGCCCGATGGAATAAACGTTAGGCCTTTATTAAGGAGGCTAAGTTGACAGGGAGTGATGTGGAATTTTTTTGATAGGACGATGACATTTCTATTCCCCTCCTGTATATGCAGGCTTATGGGGGGATTTAATTTAAATATCGCAGCCAGTGCTGGAGCATGCTACCGGCCGTGTCCGCCGTCCAATGAATCAGGTCACCTTTGGTTCGAAATTCAGAGCCGGGTAGGGCCGGAATGTGTTTGAGGTTTTTCGTGATGTAGGCGTTAAGGGTATCTAGATGTATTTGTTCGTTGGGCGGGAGCTCAGGAGAAAAATTCACCACCGGCACCCAGATTTCCGCCCGAGGGAATTTTTCTTTGGCCGTTCTCAATAGCCCTTGAAGCCCCTTGATGGCTGTTTCGTTGACGTTATTAGTTCTGCCATTTATGCCCAACGAAAAAATGACGTGTTCCGTGTCAATAGAGACTGTGTTTTTGTCGAGCATCTGTTTTACATGCGCAAATTTGGCCCCCGGATAGCTCTCTATCTGTAGGTCGGGGTTCTGAAAAGGTGGCATTCTGGACAGATTGGAGTCCCCGACAATGAGGAATTTTCTCCGGGCCGTCAGCGTCCATTGAGATTTTCTTTTTGTCGCTATGTGTCTGTTAGGCCTGTCTTCCCGCACGTCACAGTGCACTCCGGGAGACGTGCCGGGCCCTAAGCATAAGAGGGCCTGTGTGGCCGTTTTGAGGCTAGTGATTTTGGTGGGGCTCGAAGTCACCTCTTGCGGAGCGACCTTCTGTGGTTCGCGCTCCCCTTGGTCCTCGAAGCAGATGAGGTCATCCTCTTCCTGTCTGACACAGGGGTTAGGACGCCGCCGAGGACTGCGTTGTACTTTCGGGGAGGACAGGAGACAAAGGGAAATGTCCGAGTCGCTGTCCGGGTCCTCCTCCCTAACGGGGGACCAATCGTGCAGCGGGTCGGTCATGGTGGACACCGTAGCGGACCTCACGGGCAGAGATCGTGATTCCGTCTCCGTGTGTATCAGTGCCTGCACCGTGACCGTTCTAGCCGGTGTGTTTTGTGGTCGGGGAGGAGTAGGAGAGGGATCCCGGGTCTCGGTCTCCTCTCCCGTCCGAACCGGATCGGTGGGAGGAAGCACCGTCCGCCACGTCTCTCCCACCAGCCCGTGAGCCTCATGCACAGTTTTATCTGTGAGCCTTTTGCCAATACCCCGTTTTGCCCACACGATGGCAGTGTTGAAGCATTCTTCCCAATCCTTGGAGGAAAGGTGCTGCAGCTTGGCCATTTCCTCCCCCAATGCATCATCGTAATGGTTCTTGAGAACCAGCATTGTGGTGTAGGCCCAATTTTTAGCATTGCCCTCAATGAGGGAGCGTGTCGTGGCGTTTGGCAACGCAGGTTTGATGACCTCTGACAGGTGTCTTTCAATTTTGCTGATAGACGGAGGCTGTTCCTGGCTAATATTGTTTTTGTGGTGTATTATTTTAATGATTCTAAAAAGGAGACGGGTTTTGGTGACAAAGTCAGGGTCATCGGAGTGCTTGGGCTTCGTGTTAGGTTGGGGACGTGTGTTTTTGTCTTTAGGATACGAGCGCGCCGTACGCACTCCGTCCCGTTCCCAGTGACGTACTCGCTTCGTGAGGGCTTTCGGTCGAGACGTAAACGTAACGGGTCCCGAGAGGGCCCGGGTTTCGAAAAATTGCGGTCCGCCAGACCGTCGCTGGAACTCACCGCGGTGAGTCGGTGCTACTCTCCCGTGGCCACTGTATCTGACCATGTCCGCATAGGAGAGCATTCCCTCCCCCTGTGCGTAACGTGGGGCTCGGTAGCCACCGTATT
>NC_071264.1:31568955-31605418 GCF_023375685.1 Ictalurus furcatus | reverse complement strand
AACGGCTTGTTAATTTATTCCTCACTCAACAATTCAAGGAAAGGGACTCCACTGATTCAGAAATAAAAATTCCTCAAATACAATTGATACAAAGCATATAATTACAAATTAAGCCCTATTAACCGGGAGAAGAAAGTACAATCTGATTACTAATTTAAGATCCTACTTACCTGAGAACACACAAAAAAACATTAAAAATAATAAATAAGCCTACTTACCTGGTTCCGTTCTCCCCAGGAATCCTCTGGCACCTAAAATACAGAAAAAAGGTCCAACTTCATTCATTTAGCTCCACAATCACTCTACGAACACACATACACATTAAAAAGGATAAGACTCTTAAACCATGGCTTGGCCAGAGAGAGACGGTTGGACTATGGTCACACGCGGACGCAGACGTGCCGTCCAGAGTATGGCTCGGCCTACGCCCCGTTCCCACCGCGACATAGAGCACCGTGCACAGGGGAAAGAGTGTTCTCCTACGCGGAGATGGTCGAATACGGAGGCCGTAGGAGCACGGCCCCTACTCACTATCGTGACTTTGATCGTCGGCCTGACAGGCCGCAACCTTTTGAATCCCGGGCCCGTTCGAGGCCCTGTCCCTCTGTGCCTCAGTATATGGTGCGCTCACACCCCAAAAACAAAAAATCACACCACGGGCAGAAACAAAAGCCAAAACAGTTTACGGGACCCTCATATCGACTCGGTCCGCACGTCGTTCAAGATTATAAAATTGTCACATCATATCAACAATATCCGCCAAGGGCAGCCTCCTGCGATCGGCCAGATTGTAAAATACCTGTCGGAGGTGATCAAACCGGCTTTGCCAAATGCCGCCACACGAGCCCTCATGAGGACAATGCGAAAAAGTGGGCTCAGAACACCATCGATATTCTGAATAGCCACTACGCAAAGGCGTTGTCCGAAGAGGGGAACAAACTCGAACGGATCGGATGCGAAGGGTGGGACCGTTCCTTCGACAGAGCCACCCAGTGGGCCGAACGTACCTTCGGTACAAAACTCAAGCGCCAGACGGTCGACGAGGCCAGACAGTACGCGGAGATGACGGTAGCTCCGCTGAACCTCGAGACTCTGTTCGAAAGCCCACAGGCCGAACAGGAGTCCGAAACGTCCACCCCGCAGAGAAAACAAACGAGGTCCACGATGACTGACCCGCAGAGCGATGTGTCCTCCGTCGGCGACGAGGACGCGGGCAGCCTCTCGGACGTTTCTCTCAACTTCCCGGCCTCCCCGCAAGTACGACACGCTCCCGGCGTCCGCCCAAACTCCTGTACCAGACAGGAAAAGACCCTATCCCTATCAGGGACCGCGAACGGGACGGTTCCGACGCACGAAGGGGAATCCGTGTCACTCCACCACAGCCTGACAGGCTCGACAAAGGCTCAATCCCACCGGGAGGCACGATAAAAAAGACACACGGCATGCAGACACGACATGACCGTAAAAATATACTCACCGAGTCCAACAAAAGAGAAAAAGAATGGTGGGAATGGACCGGCTGACATGGGGGTGAAACCCAGTGGAGTGAGCGACATAAGATGGCCAGTGCACACAGGTTAGCGCCTACCCTGACCCTAACCCTAACCCTAACCGCCTAACCCTAACCATAACCCTAACCCTAACCCTAACAGCCTAACCCTAACCTTAACCCTAACCCTAACCGCCTAACCCTAACCCTAAACCCTAACCCTAACCCTAACCGCCTAACCCTAACCCTAAACCCTAACCCTAACCCTAACCGCCTAACCCTAACCCTAAACCCTAACCCTAACCCTAACCGCCTAACCCTAACCCTAAACCCTAACCCTAACCGCCTAACCCTAACCCTAACCACCTAACCCTAACCCTAACCACCTAACCCTAACCCTAAACCCTAACCCTAACCCTAACCGCTAACCCTAACCCCAACCCTAATCAGCCCGTGCCTCATGTTTGCAATTCGCTCTACTGTTCTTTTCCCTTCTGGTCGGCCTGTTCATAAGAATCATTCTAATTCATTACAACTCCCAATAAGGACAAACACAGGCGAACGCATACCTTTGCCACCCTAGAATCCCTTGAAAGAAAAAGAAAAAAGAATTAAAAAAGAGATTAAAACAATTTAAACCTAAATGGAGAAATAAATAAATAATGGGAAAACCCACAGTACACAAGTGGGAAACAGTAATTTAATAAATAATACTATTAGGTTAAAATCTAAACAAAACAATGCAAAAAGCCCCACTACATATGAGTAAAATAGTTAATTTTTTGATTGGCCCAAGGCTGTTATCTTTCAAAAACCACAGAAACATGGGAGAGCCTCCTATTGGCCAATTCAAACAGAGTCCCGCCCCCTATACTATAAAAAGGGACAGTTGAGGAGGCAAAAGCTCACTCACTGCTTGCAGCTCTTTGAGAGAAAGCCTTTAAACAATACTCATATTCTTTGGATCCTCAATCTTTTTGCTTAATTAATTTCAAATAATAACAAGCCTGCCTGAAGAAGGTTCCAGGAGAACCGAAACGTTGCAACGGCTTGTTAATTTATCCTCACTCAACAATTCAAGGAAAGGGACTCCACTGATTCAGAATAAAAATTCCTCAAAATACAATTGATAACAAAGCATATAATACAAATTAAGCCCTATTAACCGGGAGAATAACAGATATCTTATACAAATTAAGCCCTACTTCCCTGAAAATTAAAAAGCACATATTACAAATTAAGACCTATTGACCTGAAATAAAAATTCCCCAAAATACAATTGATAACAAAGTATATAATACAAATTAAGCCCTATTAACCGGGAATATAACAAGTATCTTACACAAATCAAGCCCTATTTTCCTGGAAATAAAAAAGTACACGATACTAATTAAGATCCTACTTACCTGAGAACACACAAAAAAACATTAAAAATAATAAATAAGCCTACTTACCTGGTTCCGTTCTCCCCAGGAATCCTCTGGCACCTAAAATACAGAAAAAAGGTCCAACTTCATTCATTTAGCTCCACAATCACTCTACGAACACACATACACATTAAAAAGGATAAGACTCTTAAACCATGGCTTGGCCAGAGAGAGACGGTTGGACTATGGTCACACGCGGACGCAGACGTGCCGTCCAGAGTATGGCTCGGCCTACGCCCCGTTCCCACCGCGACATAGAGCACCGTGCACAGGGGGAAAGAGTGTTCTCCTACGCGGAGATGGTCGAATACGGAGGCCGTAGGAGCACGGCCCCTACTCACTATCGTGACTTTGATCGTCGGCCTGACAGGCCGCAACCTTTTGAATCCCGGGCCCGTTCGAGGCCCTGTCCCTCTGTGCCTCAGTATATGGTGCGCTCACACCCCAAAAACAAAAAATCACACCACGGGCAGAAACAAAAGCCAAAACAGTTTACGGACCCTCATATCGACTCGGTCCGCACGTCGTTCAAGATTATAAAATTGTCACATCATATCAACAATATCCGCCAAGGGCAGCCTCCTGCGATCGGCCAGATTGTAAAATACCTGTCGGAGGTGATCAAACCGGCTTTGCCAAATGCCGCCACACGAGCCCTCATTGAGGACAATGCGAAAAAGTGGGCTCAGAACACCATCGATATTCTGAATAGCCACTACGCAAAGGCGTTGTCCGAAGAGGGGAACAAACTCGAACGGATCGGATGCGAAGGGTGGGACCGTTCCTTCGACAGAGCCACCCAGTGGGCCGAACGTACCTTCGGTACAAAACTCAAGCGCCAGACGGTCGACGAGGCCAGACAGTACGCGGAGATGACGGTAGCTCCGCTGAACCTCGAGACTCTGTTCGAAAGCCCACAGGCCGAACAGGAGTCCGAAACGTCCACCCCGCAGAGAAAACAAACGAGGTCCACGATGACTGACCCGCAGAGCGATGTGTCCTCCGTCGGCGACGAGGACGCGGGCAGCCTCTCGGACGTTTCTCTCAACTTCCCGGCCTCCCCGCAAGTACGACACGCTCCCGGCGTCCGCCCAAACTCCTGTACCAGACAGGAAAAAGACCCTATCCCTATCAGGGACCGCGAACGGGACGGTTCCGACGCACGAAGGGGAATCCGTGTCACTCCACCACAGCCTGACAGGCTCGACAAAGGCTCAATCCCACCGGGAGGCACGATAAAAAAGACACACGGCATGCAGACACGACATGACCGTAAAAATATACTCACCGAGTCCAACAAAAGAGAAAAAGAATGGTGGGAATGGACCGGCTGACATGGGGGTGAAACCCAGTGGAGTGAGCGACATAAGATGGCCAGTGCACACAGGTTAGCGCCTACCCTGACCCTAACCCTAACCCTAACCGCCTAACCCTAACCATAACCCTAACCCTAACCCTAACAGCCTAACCCTAACCTTAACCCTAACCCTAACCGCCTAACCCTAACCCTAAACCCTAACCCTAACCCTAACCGCCTAACCCTAACCCTAAACCCTAACCCTAACCCTAACCGCCTAACCCTAACCCTAAACCCTAACCCTAACCCTAACCGCCTAACCCTAACCCTAAACCCTAACCCTAACCGCCTAACCCTAACCCTAACCACCTAACCCTAACCCTAACCACCTAACCCTAACCCTAAACCCTAACCCTAACCCTAACCGCTAACCCTAACCCCAACCCTAATCAGCCCGTGCCTCATGTTTGCAATTCGCTCTACTGTTCTTTTCCCTTCTGGTCGGCCTGTTCATAAGAATCATTCTAATTCATTACAACTCCCAATAAGGACAAACACAGGCGAACGCATACCTTTGCCACCCTAGAATCCCTTGAAAGAAAAAGAAAAAAGAATTAAAAAAGAGATTAAAACAATTTAAACCTAAATGGAGAAATAAATAAATAATGGGAAAACCCACAGTACACAAGTGGGAAACAGTAATTTAATAAATAATACTATTAGGTTAAAATCTAAACAAAACAATGCAAAAAGCCCCACTACATATGAGTAAAATAGTTAATTTTTTGATTGGCCCAAGGCTGTTATCTTTCAAAAACCACAGAAACATGGGAGAGCCTCCTATTGGCCAATTCAAACAGAGTCCCGCCCCCTATACTATAAAAAGGGACAGTTGAGGAGGCAAAAGCTCACTCACTGCTTGCAGCTCTTTGAGAGAAAGCCTTTAAACAATACTCATATTCTTTGGATCCTCAATCTTTTTGCTTAATTAATTTCAAATAATAACAAGCCTGCCTGAAGAAGGTTCCAGGAGAACCGAAACGTTGCAACGGCTTGTTAATTTATCCTCACTCAACAATTCAAGGAAAGGGACTCCACTGATTCAGAATAAAAATTCCTCAAAATACAATTGATAACAAAGCATATAATACAAATTAAGCCCTATTAACCGGGAGAATAACAGATATCTTATACAAATTAAGCCCTACTTCCCTGAAAATTAAAAAGCACATATTACAAATTAAGACCTATTGACCTGAAATAAAAATTCCCCAAAATACAATTGATAACAAAGTATATAATACAAATTAAGCCCTATTAACCGGGAATATAACAAGTATCTTACACAAATCAAGCCCTATTTTCCTGGAAATAAAAAAGTACACGATACTAATTAAGATCCTACTTACCTGAGAACACACAAAAAAACATTAAAAATAATAAATAAGCCTACTTACCTGGTTCCGTTCTCCCCAGGAATCCTCTGGCACCTAAAATACAGAAAAAAGGTCCAACTTCATTCATTTAGCTCCACAATCACTCTACGAACACACATACACATTAAAAAGGATAAGACTCTTAAACCATGGCTTGGCCAGAGAGAGACGGTTGGACTATGGTCACACGCGGACGCAGACGTGCCGTCCAGAGTATGGCTCGGCCTACGCCCCGTTCCCACCGCGACATAGAGCACCGTGCACAGGGGGAAAGAGTGTTCTCCTACGCGGAGATGGTCGAATACGGAGGCCGTAGGAGCACGGCCCCTACTCACTATCGTGACTTTGATCGTCGGCCTGACAGGCCGCAACCTTTTGAATCCCGGGCCCGTTCGAGGCCCTGTCCCTCTGTGCCTCAGTATATGGTGCGCTCACACCCCAAAAACAAAAAATCACACCACGGGCAGAAACAAAAGCCAAAACAGTTTACGGACCCTCATATCGACTCGGTCCGCACGTCGTTCAAGATTATAAAATTGTCACATCATATCAACAATATCCGCCAAGGGCAGCCTCCTGCGATCGGCCAGATTGTAAAATACCTGTCGGAGGTGATCAAACCGGCTTTGCCAAATGCCGCCACACGAGCCCTCATTGAGGACAATGCGAAAAAGTGGGCTCAGAACACCATCGATATTCTGAATAGCCACTACGCAAAGGCGTTGTCCGAAGAGGGGAACAAACTCGAACGGATCGGATGCGAAGGGTGGGACCGTTCCTTCGACAGAGCCACCCAGTGGGCCGAACGTACCTTCGGTACAAAACTCAAGCGCCAGACGGTCGACGAGGCCAGACAGTACGCGGAGATGACGGTAGCTCCGCTGAACCTCGAGACTCTGTTCGAAAGCCCACAGGCCGAACAGGAGTCCGAAACGTCCACCCCGCAGAGAAAACAAACGAGGTCCACGATGACTGACCCGCAGAGCGATGTGTCCTCCGTCGGCGACGAGGACGCGGGCAGCCTCTCGGACGTTTCTCTCAACTTCCCGGCCTCCCCGCAAGTACGACACGCTCCCGGCGTCCGCCCAAACTCCTGTACCAGACAGGAAAAAGACCCTATCCCTATCAGGGACCGCGAACGGGACGGTTCCGACGCACGAAGGGGAATCCGTGTCACTCCACCACAGCCTGACAGGCTCGACAAAGGCTCAATCCCACCGGGAGGCACGATAAAAAAGACACACGGCATGCAGACACGACATGACCGTAAAAATATACTCACCGAGTCCAACAAAAGAGAAAAAGAATGGTGGGAATGGACCGGCTGACATGGGGGTGAAACCCAGTGGAGTGAGCGACATAAGATGGCCAGTGCACACAGGTTAGCGCCTACCCTGACCCTAACCCTAACCCTAACCGCCTAACCCTAACCATAACCCTAACCCTAACCCTAACAGCCTAACCCTAACCTTAACCCTAACCCTAACCGCCTAACCCTAACCCTAAACCCTAACCCTAACCCTAACCGCCTAACCCTAACCCTAAACCCTAACCCTAACCCTAACCGCCTAACCCTAACCCTAAACCCTAACCCTAACCCTAACCGCCTAACCCTAACCCTAAACCCTAACCCTAACCGCCTAACCCTAACCCTAACCACCTAACCCTAACCCTAACCACCTAACCCTAACCCTAAACCCTAACCCTAACCCTAACCGCTAACCCTAACCCCAACCCTAATCAGCCCGTGCCTCATGTTTGCAATTCGCTCTACTGTTCTTTTCCCTTCTGGTCGGCCTGTTCATAAGAATCATTCTAATTCATTACAACTCCCAATAAGGACAAACACAGGCGAACGCATACCTTTGCCACCCTAGAATCCCTTGAAAGAAAAAGAAAAAAGAATTAAAAAAGAGATTAAAACAATTTAAACCTAAATGGAGAAATAAATAAATAATGGGAAAACCCACAGTACACAAGTGGGAAACAGTAATTTAATAAATAATACTATTAGGTTAAAATCTAAACAAAACAATGCAAAAAGCCCCACTACATATGAGTAAAATAGTTAATTTTTTGATTGGCCCAAGGCTGTTATCTTTCAAAAACCACAGAAACATGGGAGAGCCTCCTATTGGCCAATTCAAACAGAGTCCCGCCCCCTATACTATAAAAAGGGACAGTTGAGGAGGCAAAAGCTCACTCACTGCTTGCAGCTCTTTGAGAGAAAGCCTTTAAACAATACTCATATTCTTTGGATCCTCAATCTTTTTGCTTAATTAATTTCAAATAATAACAAGCCTGCCTGAAGAAGGTTCCAGGAGAACCGAAACGTTGCAACGGCTTGTTAATTTATCCTCACTCAACAATTCAAGGAAAGGGACTCCACTGATTCAGAATAAAAATTCCTCAAAATACAATTGATAACAAAGCATATAATACAAATTAAGCCCTATTAACCGGGAGAATAACAGATATCTTATACAAATTAAGCCCTACTTCCCTGAAAATTAAAAAGCACATATTACAAATTAAGACCTATTGACCTGAAATAAAAATTCCCCAAAATACAATTGATAACAAAGTATATAATACAAATTAAGCCCTATTAACCGGGAATATAACAAGTATCTTACACAAATCAAGCCCTATTTTCCTGGAAATAAAAAAGTACACGATACTAATTAAGATCCTACTTACCTGAGAACACACAAAAAAACATTAAAAATAATAAATAAGCCTACTTACCTGGTTCCGTTCTCCCCAGGAATCCTCTGGCACCTAAAATACAGAAAAAAGGTCCAACTTCATTCATTTAGCTCCACAATCACTCTACGAACACACATACACATTAAAAAGGATAAGACTCTTAAACCATGGCTTGGCCAGAGAGAGACGGTTGGACTATGGTCACACGCGGACGCAGACGTGCCGTCCAGAGTATGGCTCGGCCTACGCCCCGTTCCCACCGCGACATAGAGCACCGTGCACAGGGGGAAAGAGTGTTCTCCTACGCGGAGATGGTCGAATACGGAGGCCGTAGGAGCACGGCCCCTACTCACTATCGTGACTTTGATCGTCGGCCTGACAGGCCGCAACCTTTTGAATCCCGGGCCCGTTCGAGGCCCTGTCCCTCTGTGCCTCAGTATATGGTGCGCTCACACCCCAAAAACAAAAAATCACACCACGGGCAGAAACAAAAGCCAAAACAGTTTACGGACCCTCATATCGACTCGGTCCGCACGTCGTTCAAGATTATAAAATTGTCACATCATATCAACAATATCCGCCAAGGGCAGCCTCCTGCGATCGGCCAGATTGTAAAATACCTGTCGGAGGTGATCAAACCGGCTTTGCCAAATGCCGCCACACGAGCCCTCATTGAGGACAATGCGAAAAAGTGGGCTCAGAACACCATCGATATTCTGAATAGCCACTACGCAAAGGCGTTGTCCGAAGAGGGGAACAAACTCGAACGGATCGGATGCGAAGGGTGGGACCGTTCCTTCGACAGAGCCACCCAGTGGGCCGAACGTACCTTCGGTACAAAACTCAAGCGCCAGACGGTCGACGAGGCCAGACAGTACGCGGAGATGACGGTAGCTCCGCTGAACCTCGAGACTCTGTTCGAAAGCCCACAGGCCGAACAGGAGTCCGAAACGTCCACCCCGCAGAGAAAACAAACGAGGTCCACGATGACTGACCCGCAGAGCGATGTGTCCTCCGTCGGCGACGAGGACGCGGGCAGCCTCTCGGACGTTTCTCTCAACTTCCCGGCCTCCCCGCAAGTACGACACGCTCCCGGCGTCCGCCCAAACTCCTGTACCAGACAGGAAAAAGACCCTATCCCTATCAGGGACCGCGAACGGGACGGTTCCGACGCACGAAGGGGAATCCGTGTCACTCCACCACAGCCTGACAGGCTCGACAAAGGCTCAATCCCACCGGGAGGCACGATAAAAAAGACACACGGCATGCAGACACGACATGACCGTAAAAATATACTCACCGAGTCCAACAAAAGAGAAAAAGAATGGTGGGAATGGACCGGCTGACATGGGGGTGAAACCCAGTGGAGTGAGCGACATAAGATGGCCAGTGCACACAGGTTAGCGCCTACCCTGACCCTAACCCTAACCCTAACCGCCTAACCCTAACCATAACCCTAACCCTAACCCTAACAGCCTAACCCTAACCTTAACCCTAACCCTAACCGCCTAACCCTAACCCTAAACCCTAACCCTAACCCTAACCGCCTAACCCTAACCCTAAACCCTAACCCTAACCCTAACCGCCTAACCCTAACCCTAAACCCTAACCCTAACCCTAACCGCCTAACCCTAACCCTAAACCCTAACCCTAACCGCCTAACCCTAACCCTAACCACCTAACCCTAACCCTAACCACCTAACCCTAACCCTAAACCCTAACCCTAACCCTAACCGCTAACCCTAACCCCAACCCTAATCAGCCCGTGCCTCATGTTTGCAATTCGCTCTACTGTTCTTTTCCCTTCTGGTCGGCCTGTTCATAAGAATCATTCTAATTCATTACAACTCCCAATAAGGACAAACACAGGCGAACGCATACCTTTGCCACCCTAGAATCCCTTGAAAGAAAAAGAAAAAAGAATTAAAAAAGAGATTAAAACAATTTAAACCTAAATGGAGAAATAAATAAATAATGGGAAAACCCACAGTACACAAGTGGGAAACAGTAATTTAATAAATAATACTATTAGGTTAAAATCTAAACAAAACAATGCAAAAAGCCCCACTACATATGAGTAAAATAGTTAATTTTTTGATTGGCCCAAGGCTGTTATCTTTCAAAAACCACAGAAACATGGGAGAGCCTCCTATTGGCCAATTCAAACAGAGTCCCGCCCCCTATACTATAAAAAGGGACAGTTGAGGAGGCAAAAGCTCACTCACTGCTTGCAGCTCTTTGAGAGAAAGCCTTTAAACAATACTCATATTCTTTGGATCCTCAATCTTTTTGCTTAATTAATTTCAAATAATAACAAGCCTGCCTGAAGAAGGTTCCAGGAGAACCGAAACGTTGCAACGGCTTGTTAATTTATCCTCACTCAACAATTCAAGGAAAGGGACTCCACTGATTCAGAATAAAAATTCCTCAAAATACAATTGATAACAAAGCATATAATACAAATTAAGCCCTATTAACCGGGAGAATAACAGATATCTTATACAAATTAAGCCCTACTTCCCTGAAAATTAAAAAGCACATATTACAAATTAAGACCTATTGACCTGAAATAAAAATTCCCCAAAATACAATTGATAACAAAGTATATAATACAAATTAAGCCCTATTAACCGGGAATATAACAAGTATCTTACACAAATCAAGCCCTATTTTCCTGGAAATAAAAAAGTACACGATACTAATTAAGATCCTACTTACCTGAGAACACACAAAAAAACATTAAAAATAATAAATAAGCCTACTTACCTGGTTCCGTTCTCCCCAGGAATCCTCTGGCACCTAAAATACAGAAAAAAGGTCCAACTTCATTCATTTAGCTCCACAATCACTCTACGAACACACATACACATTAAAAAGGATAAGACTCTTAAACCATGGCTTGGCCAGAGAGAGACGGTTGGACTATGGTCACACGCGGACGCAGACGTGCCGTCCAGAGTATGGCTCGGCCTACGCCCCGTTCCCACCGCGACATAGAGCACCGTGCACAGGGGGAAAGAGTGTTCTCCTACGCGGAGATGGTCGAATACGGAGGCCGTAGGAGCACGGCCCCTACTCACTATCGTGACTTTGATCGTCGGCCTGACAGGCCGCAACCTTTTGAATCCCGGGCCCGTTCGAGGCCCTGTCCCTCTGTGCCTCAGTATATGGTGCGCTCACACCCCAAAAACAAAAAATCACACCACGGGCAGAAACAAAAGCCAAAACAGTTTACGGACCCTCATATCGACTCGGTCCGCACGTCGTTCAAGATTATAAAATTGTCACATCATATCAACAATATCCGCCAAGGGCAGCCTCCTGCGATCGGCCAGATTGTAAAATACCTGTCGGAGGTGATCAAACCGGCTTTGCCAAATGCCGCCACACGAGCCCTCATTGAGGACAATGCGAAAAAGTGGGCTCAGAACACCATCGATATTCTGAATAGCCACTACGCAAAGGCGTTGTCCGAAGAGGGGAACAAACTCGAACGGATCGGATGCGAAGGGTGGGACCGTTCCTTCGACAGAGCCACCCAGTGGGCCGAACGTACCTTCGGTACAAAACTCAAGCGCCAGACGGTCGACGAGGCCAGACAGTACGCGGAGATGACGGTAGCTCCGCTGAACCTCGAGACTCTGTTCGAAAGCCCACAGGCCGAACAGGAGTCCGAAACGTCCACCCCGCAGAGAAAACAAACGAGGTCCACGATGACTGACCCGCAGAGCGATGTGTCCTCCGTCGGCGACGAGGACGCGGGCAGCCTCTCGGACGTTTCTCTCAACTTCCCGGCCTCCCCGCAAGTACGACACGCTCCCGGCGTCCGCCCAAACTCCTGTACCAGACAGGAAAAAGACCCTATCCCTATCAGGGACCGCGAACGGGACGGTTCCGACGCACGAAGGGGAATCCGTGTCACTCCACCACAGCCTGACAGGCTCGACAAAGGCTCAATCCCACCGGGAGGCACGATAAAAAAGACACACGGCATGCAGACACGACATGACCGTAAAAATATACTCACCGAGTCCAACAAAAGAGAAAAAGAATGGTGGGAATGGACCGGCTGACATGGGGGTGAAACCCAGTGGAGTGAGCGACATAAGATGGCCAGTGCACACAGGTTAGCGCCTACCCTGACCCTAACCCTAACCCTAACCGCCTAACCCTAACCATAACCCTAACCCTAACCCTAACAGCCTAACCCTAACCTTAACCCTAACCCTAACCGCCTAACCCTAACCCTAAACCCTAACCCTAACCCTAACCGCCTAACCCTAACCCTAAACCCTAACCCTAACCCTAACCGCCTAACCCTAACCCTAAACCCTAACCCTAACCCTAACCGCCTAACCCTAACCCTAAACCCTAACCCTAACCGCCTAACCCTAACCCTAACCACCTAACCCTAACCCTAACCACCTAACCCTAACCCTAAACCCTAACCCTAACCCTAACCGCTAACCCTAACCCCAACCCTAATCAGCCCGTGCCTCATGTTTGCAATTCGCTCTACTGTTCTTTTCCCTTCTGGTCGGCCTGTTCATAAGAATCATTCTAATTCATTACAACTCCCAATAAGGACAAACACAGGCGAACGCATACCTTTGCCACCCTAGAATCCCTTGAAAGAAAAAGAAAAAAGAATTAAAAAAGAGATTAAAACAATTTAAACCTAAATGGAGAAATAAATAAATAATGGGAAAACCCACAGTACACAAGTGGGAAACAGTAATTTAATAAATAATACTATTAGGTTAAAATCTAAACAAAACAATGCAAAAAGCCCCACTACATATGAGTAAAATAGTTAATTTTTTGATTGGCCCAAGGCTGTTATCTTTCAAAAACCACAGAAACATGGGAGAGCCTCCTATTGGCCAATTCAAACAGAGTCCCGCCCCCTATACTATAAAAAGGGACAGTTGAGGAGGCAAAAGCTCACTCACTGCTTGCAGCTCTTTGAGAGAAAGCCTTTAAACAATACTCATATTCTTTGGATCCTCAATCTTTTTGCTTAATTAATTTCAAATAATAACAAGCCTGCCTGAAGAAGGTTCCAGGAGAACCGAAACGTTGCAACGGCTTGTTAATTTATCCTCACTCAACAATTCAAGGAAAGGGACTCCACTGATTCAGAATAAAAATTCCTCAAAATACAATTGATAACAAAGCATATAATACAAATTAAGCCCTATTAACCGGGAGAATAACAGATATCTTATACAAATTAAGCCCTACTTCCCTGAAAATTAAAAAGCACATATTACAAATTAAGACCTATTGACCTGAAATAAAAATTCCCCAAAATACAATTGATAACAAAGTATATAATACAAATTAAGCCCTATTAACCGGGAATATAACAAGTATCTTACACAAATCAAGCCCTATTTTCCTGGAAATAAAAAAGTACACGATACTAATTAAGATCCTACTTACCTGAGAACACACAAAAAAACATTAAAAATAATAAATAAGCCTACTTACCTGGTTCCGTTCTCCCCAGGAATCCTCTGGCACCTAAAATACAGAAAAAAGGTCCAACTTCATTCATTTAGCTCCACAATCACTCTACGAACACACATACACATTAAAAAGGATAAGACTCTTAAACCATGGCTTGGCCAGAGAGAGACGGTTGGACTATGGTCACACGCGGACGCAGACGTGCCGTCCAGAGTATGGCTCGGCCTACGCCCCGTTCCCACCGCGACATAGAGCACCGTGCACAGGGGGAAAGAGTGTTCTCCTACGCGGAGATGGTCGAATACGGAGGCCGTAGGAGCACGGCCCCTACTCACTATCGTGACTTTGATCGTCGGCCTGACAGGCCGCAACCTTTTGAATCCCGGGCCCGTTCGAGGCCCTGTCCCTCTGTGCCTCAGTATATGGTGCGCTCACACCCCAAAAACAAAAAATCACACCACGGGCAGAAACAAAAGCCAAAACAGTTTACGGACCCTCATATCGACTCGGTCCGCACGTCGTTCAAGATTATAAAATTGTCACATCATATCAACAATATCCGCCAAGGGCAGCCTCCTGCGATCGGCCAGATTGTAAAATACCTGTCGGAGGTGATCAAACCGGCTTTGCCAAATGCCGCCACACGAGCCCTCATTGAGGACAATGCGAAAAAGTGGGCTCAGAACACCATCGATATTCTGAATAGCCACTACGCAAAGGCGTTGTCCGAAGAGGGGAACAAACTCGAACGGATCGGATGCGAAGGGTGGGACCGTTCCTTCGACAGAGCCACCCAGTGGGCCGAACGTACCTTCGGTACAAAACTCAAGCGCCAGACGGTCGACGAGGCCAGACAGTACGCGGAGATGACGGTAGCTCCGCTGAACCTCGAGACTCTGTTCGAAAGCCCACAGGCCGAACAGGAGTCCGAAACGTCCACCCCGCAGAGAAAACAAACGAGGTCCACGATGACTGACCCGCAGAGCGATGTGTCCTCCGTCGGCGACGAGGACGCGGGCAGCCTCTCGGACGTTTCTCTCAACTTCCCGGCCTCCCCGCAAGTACGACACGCTCCCGGCGTCCGCCCAAACTCCTGTACCAGACAGGAAAAAGACCCTATCCCTATCAGGGACCGCGAACGGGACGGTTCCGACGCACGAAGGGGAATCCGTGTCACTCCACCACAGCCTGACAGGCTCGACAAAGGCTCAATCCCACCGGGAGGCACGATAAAAAAGACACACGGCATGCAGACACGACATGACCGTAAAAATATACTCACCGAGTCCAACAAAAGAGAAAAAGAATGGTGGGAATGGACCGGCTGACATGGGGGTGAAACCCAGTGGAGTGAGCGACATAAGATGGCCAGTGCACACAGGTTAGCGCCTACCCTGACCCTAACCCTAACCCTAACCGCCTAACCCTAACCATAACCCTAACCCTAACCCTAACAGCCTAACCCTAACCTTAACCCTAACCCTAACCGCCTAACCCTAACCCTAAACCCTAACCCTAACCCTAACCGCCTAACCCTAACCCTAAACCCTAACCCTAACCCTAACCGCCTAACCCTAACCCTAAACCCTAACCCTAACCCTAACCGCCTAACCCTAACCCTAAACCCTAACCCTAACCGCCTAACCCTAACCCTAACCACCTAACCCTAACCCTAACCACCTAACCCTAACCCTAAACCCTAACCCTAACCCTAACCGCTAACCCTAACCCCAACCCTAACCTTCACCCTAAAAAACCTAACCCTAACCCTAAAACCTAACCTTAACCCTAACCCTAAAACCTAACCCTAACCCTAACACCTAACCCTAAAAACCTAACCCTAACCCTAACCTTAACCCTAACCCTAAAACCTAACCCTAACCTTAACCCTAAAACCTAACCCTAAGCCCCTAACCCTAACCCTAACCGCTAACCCAACCCCCAACCCTAAAACCTAACCCTAACCTTAACCCTAAAACCTAACCCTAACCTTAACCTTAACCCTAAAACCTAACCCTAACCCCCTAACCCTAACCCTAACCCTAACCGCTAACCCTAACCCTAGCCCTAACCCTAACCGCAACCCTAACCCTAACCCTAACCGCTAACCCAAACCCCAACCCTAACCCCCTAACCCTAACCCTACCCTAACCCTAACCCTAACCCCCTAACCCTAACCCTAACCCACCCTAACCCTAACCCCTAACCCTAACCCTAACCCTAACCCTCGGTACCTCGAATAGTGACGGTACCTCGAATAGTGAAGGCTACAGCAGGGGGAAGAGCCTTCGCTTATAGAGCCCCACAGTTATGGAACAGTCTTCCTATTAGTGTTCGGGACTCAGATACAGTCTCAGTGTTTAAGTCTAGGCTTAAAATGTATTTGTTTACTCAAGCCTACCCTGACTAGATTCTGTTCTACTACTTCGCAGTCATAATAATCTTTTTTCTCCCTCTCTCCTTTCGCCTAGCCCCACACGAATTTATGGAGATACTAGAGATCCAGATCCTTTCTGCCTCTGGATGGAGCTCAAATCTTCTCTAATTACAGACTGCTGGGACTACGGCTGCTCCTAAGGCCATACAGACTTCATATAAATCCATAATGAACTTTTTCACACTATCTGTGGTTACCCAGATGAGGATGGGTTCCCTTCTGAGTCGGGTTCCTCTCAAGGTTTCTTCCTCTTTAAACATCTTAGGGAGTTTTTCCTTGCCACCGTCGCCACTCAGTGGCTTGCTCAGTTGGGATAAATTCACACCTTTAATATCTGTATACCATGTTGATATTTCTGTAAAGCTGAGACAATGTCTATTGTAAAAAGCGCTATACAAATAAAATTGAATTGAATTTAATTGATAGATACATGGTCCACTAAAAATCAAATAGTCCATTTGGAATCAGAACAAAATAATAGATAGACAGTCCATTCAAAAATTCTTAAAATGAATTCTCATAGGATAAAACCTTGAAAGTATAATAGATGGAAAAAGAGAAGGAAGATTTAGAGGTGCCAGTGCATAATTAAGCTGAAATTGGGATTTTATTTAAGAAACAAACATTCAAAAAACCTAACCCAGCCCGTGCCTTCTCATCTTCCTTTCTCATCATATAAAAGACTTAAATAATCATTTTAATGAACTATAAGAGCAGGGACTTTTAATCTGAAAATTATTGGGACTGAACAAAATGGTGAACTGGAATTAGGGAACTCGTATTTTGACAGTTCCACTGAGATCTCAGACCAATCAAAAACCACATAATTAAACCCCTCGTTTTGGAGGGAAAAATAAAGCCATAGATTAGGCTGCTCCTGGGGAGGTCACAAGACTTAACCAATCACAATTCAGTTCACTCACATGAGACCACACCCACAACTTGGACACACCCACACTACATCGTAAGAGGTATAAATACAGGCTTTTTTTTTTTTCCCCCCAATCATGTTGATAATCCTCTGAAGAAGCATCTTTGATGCGAAACGTTAGGATTTTATTTAAAGGAATCTCCTAACAGTGTTTTTTCTTTTTTTAGCCTTGTGTCCTAAAAAGTTTGTTTTTTAGATAAGGAAAATTTAATAAAGGTGGCGTTTTTAAGCAAAAAAGGAGAAAAGGACACAACAGTGATAAAAACATCGAGCCACAAGCCAACCAAATCAACGGAGGCACAGAAGATCAAGAAGATAGAGAACTTTCAGGAGGACGTTGAATCTTCGGAAGGAAGTGAAGACTTAAATTCTTTTTCCCCCCTTCTTCTCTTTCCTGTTTCTTTTTTTCTTTTGTTTCTTTCTCCCCCTTCTCTTCCTTCCTATCCTCCCTCTGTCCTTTGAAAATGGCGTGAGAGACTCCCGACACCCAACAGTCCAAAAATCCTGGAGTAAAGGCAGACCATCCGGAAAAAGTCAAGAACAAGACTAAACTAAGGACTTGAGAACATACGGTGGGGTAAGGGCAGTCTCTTTATGGTAACTGGTATGATTGTCTTTCCTTATTACACACTGTTTAAGTCTACCAACCTTTAATGTACAAAATGGATGCATAGCGTAACAGATTCGTGGTTTTAGGAGACCAGAAACAGATTGGGAAAGGGAGAATACACAAACACACCCAACACCAAGTAACTACAACACATTCGACAAGACACTGACAAACAACTACTTTAAACTAATACAAGCGTCACATCACATGCAAATAATAGAACACTCTCTACACACAAATAGCCATCCAGCGGGGATGTACAGGCAAGTCAACAAACTTACACACTTCATAAAACCTGCTTCACCCACTGAAATAACCACACAGAAAATCAGTCAAAACACACTCACTTGGATGAATAATAACATGCTGATTCTACAAGAACATTACACACAAGTCACACACAACCTCATGGACAACATACAAAGATTTAGGGAACTGGAATGGACAGTGGCTGTGAAGTGGGCCAGACATAGATTCAAACAAAAATTGACAGACAGTATTTTAACATTTTGTAAAGATAACATTCAACACAAGCAATCGGATCTTTCAGATAAATCGAGCCCGATTTCGCATGCCACTGTCCTTCAACGGGCCAGTTCCCCACAGGCACAAATGAACAGTTCACCAAATGAGTACACTCTAGATAATATTACTAAGGTTCACCACCTACAATCCAACTCACCTATATCTGTTGTCCCCCTAGCAGAATCCGTACACTGACACAGGCGAATAAAGGTCTAAGCCCAGGTCCGTGCCCCGGAGGTGAGTCCAGACACACCGCCCAAACTTAAACGAGATATGTTACAGTAAAAACAAATCTTCCTGATCTTTCTCAGATTTGGCCAGCAACCACGCCTGTGGGGGAGGACAACGATACAGATGGCACCATTGTTAAAACAAAAAGGATAAGGATGACAAAGGGTATTGAACAGAGTGAATCTCTGGCTGAAACCCGCTCTGAATCCCGCTCTGAATCCACCCCTCCTGAACATATCACAGTGGCAAAATCTGGTAGAGTATCCTCGGACTCCACAGACGATGGGCTTTTAGATATCGTTGATCTAGATAATAAACCAAAGAGACATATCAACACGGATAGAAAAGCGGTAGATTGGTCCATCAACATTCGCAAACCTATAATTTTCATGGGGGACTCCAATCTCAGTCGGATCCCTGAAATCAAAAACCCAAACACACAAGTCAACAGCTTTCCGGGGGCCAACTTCCTACACATGGCCAAAATTCTGCAAAAACAAAAACCACATCCACTGGTACATAAGGTAATTCTGTCCGGGGGTTTAAATAACAGGGGTCAACATCCGTATAAAACGGCCATAAAACAACTGCAGTGCTTTTGGAGAACGGCCTAATCGATATTCCCAAATGCCACAATTCACACACCGGTTATTCAATTCTCGGAATCTTTATCTCCACAGGAGCAGCAGAATCTGGAGGTGTTGAATAAATACATTGTGTCACACGGTAGTCCATTGTGGGAATTAAATAGATTGTTTTTCAGGGTCGAGAAAGTTCATATCCACTGGACCGCAGAGACGGCACAACGCATGTTTGATAGTTGGTGTGATCAGTTAAACTATTGAGGATGGAGACGTGCAACAACCAATCACACTCCAGTATTTTCAATATGTCAAAAACTTTTCATTTATCACAGGGAGAGAGGCTGCTGCTGGAGAAGGGGCTGACCTTCATCCCGACGCCAGGGGGGTCGGATCTTGGGGATCTTAAGAGGGATGTCCATTTGCACAATAGAAGGTTAAAAATCTTAAGTTACTTTGACTTCCAGACACAAACCAATACCACCCCATTCGTAGAAACATCCAAATGGGAACCCCCAATTGCAGCATGTAACATACATATTCAACGACTAATTAAACACAATCACAGAGCCATAGGCTCAAACAGATCCTTTAAAACATCTGACAATTTATCACCCACACAGAAAAGGGCAATCTGTTCACTTAAAACAAACACTGACATCATCTTAAAACCGGCAGATAAGGGGTCGGGTATTGTCATTTTGGATAAAACTCAATACATGTTCGAGGCTAAAAGACAATTGAATAACACCGACCATTACATCCCTTTGGAACACTCACTACAAACCGAGACTAAATTAATGATACAAAACGGCTTGAATAGTTTACATCAGGAAAAATACATCAATCTAAAACCGAAACATTATTTAATGGGTCCAGATGTTCCCAGGCCTAGACTGTTTTATCTACTACCGAAAATACATGCTGCACCAGAAACATGGACCATCCCAGGCGAGATCCCCAGGGGCTGCCTGATAGTGTCGGACTGCGGAAGTGAGTCCTATCGCACGGCCCAATACATCGATAGTTTCTTAAATCCGTTGTCACAAACACATCAAAGCTACATAAAAGACATATATGACTTTATTGCCAAAATACAAAACATCAGCATCTCAAATGATTCATTTCTCTTTACAATTGACAAACAGCTTATACACAAATAAATCAACAGATTTAGGACTAAAAGCTGTTCAAAAAGCTTTCAGAAATCACCCGAATCCATACAGACCAGACAAATACATTTTACAACTCTTAGAAATAATCCTAATGCGGAATGACTTTGAATTTGATTCACGATTTTACTTACAGGTCCAAGGTACAGCAATGGGCAAAAAATTTGCACCTGCATACGCAAACATATACATGGCGGAATGGGAAACATCCCTTCTAGACAGGTGCAAATTTAAGCCCCTAGTTTACTACAGATACCTGGATGACATCTTTGGGGTTTGGCAGCACGGAATGGAGGAATTCGGTCGATTCATCATACTTGCAAACACACATCATCCAAACATCACAATAAAACACAACGCTAATAGAGAATCCATTCAGTTTTTAGACACGATGGTTTTCTTGGGTGAACCTGTTGAGCAGTCCAGGGCACTCAAGACTAAAGTATACTTCAAAAATACAGATACACATGGTCTTCTACACAAATCGAGTTTTCATCCGAAGCACACGTTCAAAGGGATAGTCAAGTCCCAGCTGATACATTTCTACCGCATTTGTACGGATGAGAACGACTTCCACGACACCACTCGAGTACTGTTTAAAGCCCTTAGACATAGAGGCTACAGTCGCAGATTTTTAAGACATATCAAAGCCACAACACTGAGGGAAATAAAGACTCCACCTCCAGACACCCTGCTGCCAAGCCCCCAACAGGTCATCTCATTAATAACTACTTATAATCAACAAACACTAGCCCTAAATAAAAAAATTAAAAACACTTTTGAATGCACTCAACACTAACTACCGGTTTTACAAAAATTCAAAGTCATTTCAGCGTACAGAAAGAACAAAAACCTTAAGGATATCTTGGTCCGCTCCAGATTTTGCTCAAAAACCCTCCGGCAGCGGTCTCCGTGGCAAGTGTATTATAGGAAAATAAAATATGCTTCAGGTACACCCATAACACAAAATCTAAACTTGAACACAAGCAATATAGTGTACTGTATAACGTGCATATTGCCGGAAACGCTATATTGGGGAAACTAAAAACACACTAGTAGTAAGGTTAAAACAACATTTACACAACATCAAGAATAACACCAAAAATACAAAACTGATTAATCATTTTAAAGAACACAGTGTAAATCAATTAACAATCTCAGGGTTGGAATCTAATATAGCATGGACAGATAAACAAAGAAAGAGAAATGAGTTTAAATGGATACACAGATCAAAAACATGGACTCCCGGGGGACTCAATGAGAGGGGTAGAAGTTTATGGTAGGACATCGATTTAAACCATAAAATGAGATTAAGTTCTGTGTATATGTAAACCCGGGGAATAGTTTAAGAGTATAAATAATGAATTCAGGTCCTGAAGTGAATTATAAAATAACATTATCCAACAATAAAAAGAACACAGGTTTGGAGGTTGGAGGGTGGAATAGGGGATCAAGGGAAACCCTTTTTGATTTTTATGGTTTGATTTTTATTGTGTATATTAGATGATTGAATGAACTGAAATGCATTTTAAGCAATCACCTTTCTTTTTGCAGAAAGGATCGAAGCACTTACAGGTTGCACTCAACCACACAGAGTCGGATTGGCACTTATTTTTTTAAGCACTTATCTTAGATCCCCAGTCGACCATCCAGTATCGAACCTGTAGAAAAGAGAAAAACAAAGCACTTAGAGAACCATTTCACACACAACTCAATCCCTTATCCCCAATTTCCCATCCCAACCCTTTAACCCTAACCCCTAACCCTAACCCCAACCCTAACCCTTGTTAAAGACCCAGTCCAGTATCTTTATGGTTTTGTTGTACTTTTCTGGTTCTGCCTCAATTTCACTAACTTCATTGCCATTGAAGACATTATGTTAATAAAGTTTTTCAACAATAAGAGGCAGGTTTAGTAGCTGTCCAACCAGGTTTTCACGAGCGTTTCTGACATAATGACTTGCAAGCTAGAGGTTGCTCTTGCTAGTCGTAAGGCTTCAGTGACAGAAAGCAGAGGAGTCTCCGTGGAGTGATTGCTCTCGAAGCCAGACTGCTTGGTGTCCAGGAAGTTGTCCTGTGTGAGAAAATTGGAGCGTTGATTAAAAACGGCTCTTTCAAGAATTTTGGAAAGAAAAGGGAGGAGGGAAACAGGTCTGTAGTTCTCAACTACAGCACGGTTAAGTGATGGTTTTTTTAAGCAGTGGGGTAACCCGGGCCTGCTTAAATGAGGTAGGGTATGTGCCAGTACATGTTGGGAAATTATATTAGATTAAAATATAAAATAGAGTCACTAAGAAGAGGGAGAAAAAGATCTCTTGTACGTAGAGCAAGAATAAGGGGGCGGCAGCAAGGTGAGCCTGCAGAAATAGATAAGAAGAGTCCTGCATGTGTACAAAAGACACGCCCACAGACACTCGCACGAACACAGAGAAGAGTTTAAGAAACGTTATGCAGTTTAATTAAGTAAACACATATAAAAGAATTATTTTTTAACAGAGGTTTTACACGAAAAATCGGGGGATGAATGGTTTTCCTGTTTACAGCCCAAGGAAGTTGAGAAGCCTGAGGGCCTTTAGACGCGGTAGAAATCGGGGGTGTTTGCGTGCCATAAGACATCGTATAGCTCGTCTGGATAGCCGCATCTGAATATCTTTTCTTCATGAGGGGTACTGAGATAGAAGTTTGAGTAGATGCCTCTGTTCTCTCTTTCCGTAAAGGCAGCACGGTTAAATGTGTCTGAGTGCCAGAGTCCACTTTATGCCGTTTGAGAAGGGGTCCGGTAAATTGGGTCTGTGTAGGAACTACTGCCGTCTTCCTCTTAAAAGATGATCCCGGGTGTTGTTTAGAAGGCCCAGGGTTGATGGGATTAGATCGTACGTCTAGAAATTACGGATATTAAAGAATACTTAAACATACATAAAACATACATGGGGCTGGGCAGGGAAAACAACAAGGAGGATGGATAGAGAACAGTTTGTACTCACCCATGGTTCAGCGAAAACAAGAGATGCAGATGCTTTAGGTTGAAGGAGATAAGGAAGAAGCCTCCCAAAAGTAATAAATAATAAAGAAAAACAGATGTTGGCTAATGATGCACGAGAACAGATGGAGGCAAAAGTTATACTAGAAAAAACTTGAGGGCCAACACAGTGAAAAGGTGCAAGTTGAGATAAGAGGGTCCTCCCTAAAGGTACATGCATGCTTTAATTGTATATAAGACAACAGTAAAGGATTGTACTTTGATACTTGCCACCTACGGGTCAAGCACGTATCCCTGGTCCAGCAATACTGGTTTGTTTGGTAACTTGCTGAATAAACCTGCCTTATCTGTATCCAGTCTCCG
Organism: Ictalurus furcatus; assembly: GCF_023375685.1. NCBI lineage: Eukaryota > Metazoa > Chordata > Actinopteri > Siluriformes > Ictaluridae > Ictalurus > Ictalurus furcatus. The sequence continues at coordinate 31,581,759 of NC_071264.1, read as the reverse complement.
AGAGTTTTGGTAAAGTTATTTCTTTAAAGTATAAGTCAGATTGGTTAATAAAGTATAGAAGTGTTAAAAGTGATTGAGCTAGCAGGGCCAGGGCAGGCCGAAGAAGACGAAAATTTCCTGCATAGAGAGGGATGTGTTAAAGATGTGTGTGAGTGCAGGTAATAGTGTGGGAGAGATGGACTGAAGAAGGTGAGAAGGGATAGGGTCAAGAGGACAGGTTGTGGGACGCCTAGAGAGGAGTTTAGAGACATCAGTCCCTGAGAGGGGAGAGAAGGAAGAAAGTTGGGAGTTACATGGAGGAGGAGCCGGTCTGTGCATGTCTGGGGTTGAGAACTGGTTCCTGATTGATGTAACCTTGTTGGAAAAGAAAGTGGCAAAGTCATCTGCTGTGAGAGAGGTAAGGGAAGGGGGAGGAGGGGGACAGGGAAGAGAGGAAAAGGTTTTGAAGAGAGTGCGGGTGTTGGGAGAACTGCCAATCTACTCTTGGTAGTATGTGGCTTTAGCAAAGGAGATGCTATTGGAAAAAGAGGAGAGAAGTGTCTGGTAATTGGTTAGGTCAGTTGGGTTGTTAGATTTACACCATTTCCTTTCAGATGCTCTTAGTTTGGCCCGGTTGTTACGCAGAGTGTATAACACTTGTAATCAGCTAATTGTAAGTAACACTGTAGTTGGTCAGAATTATTTCTGAGATGTGCATTGTGATTAATTATGAATTAGTATGAATATCATCTCACCCATTTCGATTGTGCTAGCTAACTACAGAAACACGCACCGGTTACGTAACGTATTTAACTCCTCCTAGTAGATCTACCTCGCTTCTCACACACACACACACACAAAGAGCAAGTCCCTGTGCTGAGGGATGTTCAGGGGGTCCTCAGGGTTGTAGTAATGACGGCCGATCTGCTGCATGTTTAGAATCTTCAGAATACTGAAAACAAGAAAAGGCGAAGGAAATAATCAGCAAAATTTACTGCTTAATAGAAGTATATCCTCATACCTACATTTACATTTACATACCTCTTGAAGATAATGTTGTAGAACTGCAGGCACATGAGTGAGGATGGAGGCAGTTCATTGGTCAGCGTGACAGTGATCTGGACTTTCTCTCCCTTCTTGCTCTCAGTCCACAGCACCGTCTCCTAGAGAAACACTACTACCGTTAGCTCTCTAAACAAGTAGAGACCTCTCAAAGTAACGCCACAGCATTTTCTCTATCCACTTGGCGTGTATTTGTGATTAGCGTGGACAGTAATGAACATGCTTACCTGTACCAAAAACAGCAAAAATCCCAATCAGTTGATTGTAAGGATTTTTATTATTCTTTTTTTATTTTATTTTATTATTATTCTGCCCTAAAACTGACTGTGCAGACCAAACCGTAAGTACTAGAGAGCTGAAACTTTGAGGGAAGGTAATACCAAAGTACGTAAAGTCAGAACTTCATGAAACTATGTGAGGATGTGCAATATATAATTGGAAAGATGCATGCAAACTTTTATGGAGATTGGACAATGGGTGTTGTTATAGCTGTTATAAAGCTATAAAAAAATATAGCTATAAAAAAAGCTATAAAAAAAAAAGCTATATAAAAAAATTCCTTAGTAAATTGCCTGTATTGGCTGTAAATTGTCTTTTCCATCTCTGACCTAGGTGGCTACAGTCCAGTCCCTAAGGACTACCAGCAAAGCTAGCTAGTAAGTGTGTAGTTAGCCAAGCCATTGACTTCGTGCAGGTGTTCAAAATATAACATCGTTAGCTAACGTTAGCTAGCTAGTCACAAAAAGCTAACATAATTTCGCTACAATGAATGACTGCCATTTTTCTGAAAGGATAAATGAGAAGTAATTGAACAGTATAGTAAAATATCCCCCTGCGCTGTTGATAAATAAAGCATAGCTTAACTTACCCCTTGGTTCATCTTCTGTTTCACTATCGGCCCAATCCACACCACAACCACAACCATTTAGCCGGTTCTGAGCAGCGTGTAATAATAGTATCGGCAATCCATTGCTCTTCCTGTGAGACCCGGATGTGAAGACCTGAATTTTTTCAGCCTGAATTTGTGAGGTTGAAAAATAATGTGTTGAAATATTACCTGACGAATAATGAAGATGGTATTTTAAAAACTGAATATTTTGGAACCGTATTTTATGAAGATGAATATGTGTGCATTGAATTTTGAATGCTGGAATTTTGTTTTCAATCAAAATATACAAACCCAATGAACTGCAGAGGAAACTAATTCAAGCACTGATATTGCGGTGTTTTTTTTTCCCCGATTTGTGTCAAATTGCTGGGCAGAAAAATTCAAGTATTGTTATTGCGATAAGTTTTTATTCAGTTTATGTAATTCAACATGCCATTTTGCCTTGACGACAATTGGCACTATTATCCTTCCATACACGAACTTCTTATAAGAAATTGCTCCATGTAATACTTCTCTCAATGTAATACACGCATTTCTTATATCATTGACTACGTTTACATGGACAGCAATAATCTAATTATTGACCTTTATCTAAGTAAGGTAATAATGTGATTAAGGTGTTTACATGAGTCGCTTTTAGAATACTCCTGTCATGTACCCGTTTTACATGTTATTGATCATAATTAGATTAAGAGCCCGCATCATTACGTCACCGCGCCACACCGTCCGACGTCCCTCCAGAATTTCATGTATCAACATACAGTTCGTCTTCATTATGGTACTGTCACGAATCGAGGTTGAGCCAGAAGCAAGTGCGGATAATGACATTTATTGAAACAAACGTACTAAGAAACAAAGACACTAAGACAACGTGGAATAACACTGTGGCATGAAACAAAACACTGAGACATAAACAACCAGAGTCTAAGACAACGAAAGACAAGCAAACAGTGCAGACAAGGCCTATTTATACACACGAGTGCTCATTAACAAAACGTGAGTCAGGTGCAGGTGGTCATGTGACAGCTAGTGCAGTGCAGTGGCTGATGGGAAGTGGAGTCCAGAGTTTCTTGATACGTGACAGAACCCTCCCCCAAGGGCGCTACTCCCGGAGCGCCCAAAATTATACGTCCTCCATCGGATGGTCCTGGCCCCCTGGAAAAAATGTCCCCAGCAAAACCAGGAGGCCAGGCGGCTTCCACAACGGTACAGGGAGGCTGAGATACTTCCTCAGCTGAACATGAAAGCGGGGCGACGTCCTCGGCAGAGCATGAAAGCGGGGCGACGTCCTCCACGGGACAGGAGAGGGGAGCGATGTTCTCCATGAGACTCAAGGGGGGGAGTGAGGTTCTCCGCGAGGCCAGGAAGAGGAGCGAGGTTCTCCGCGAGGCCAGAAAGAGGAGCGAGGTTCTCCGCGAGGCCAGGAAGAGGAGCGAGGTTCTCCGCGGAGCATGAGAGGGGAACGATGTCCTCCGTGGAACAGGAAGGGGGAGCGACATACTGAGAGAAGCAAAGAAAAGGAGCGACGTCTTTAGCGGAACATGGAGGCAGAGTGACATCCTCAGTGAAGCAGGAAGGCAGAGCGACGACCTCAGCCGAGCAGGAAGGCAGAGCGACGACCTCAGCCGAGCAGGAAGGCAGAGCGACGACCTCAGCGGAGCAGGAAGGCAGAGCGACGTCCACAGCTGAACAGGGAGGCTGAGCGACGTCCACAGCCGAGCAGGGAGGCTGAGCGACGTCCACAGCTGAACAGAGAGGCTGAGCGACATCCACGGCTGAACAGGGAAGCGGAGCGACGTCCACGGCTGAACAGGGAGGCGGAGCGACGTCCTCGGCGGGGCATGAAAGCGGAGCGACGTCCTCGGCGGGGCATGAAAGCGGAGCGACGTCCTCGGCGGGGCATGAAAGCGGAGCGACGTCCTCGGCGGAGCATGATGGCTGAGCGAGATCCATAATAGGGGAGAGAGGGTGGGAGTGGGTCTCCGCCCTGAGCACCGACTCCCCCTCCGGTCGGCGTGACTTGACGTAGTCCTTTATGAACGCCGGGTGTGGCCTGGTGCATGGTCTGTCCAGCTGCGGCAGGCCTAGCATGCGGTTATTCTGAGCGAGCAGTTCATCTGTCATTTTTCCCTGCTCCAGTAGTCCTATAACCACCTGCACCTGACGTGAGTCAGGTGCAGGTGGTTATGTGACAGCTAGTGCAGTGCAGTGGCTGATGGGAAGTGGAGTCCAGAGTTTCTTGATACGTGACAGGTACCGTATACAGTTTTGGGTGTTTTTATTTAAATTTTTTACGAACGCTTCAAGTGCAGTTAATTATTAGTCATGTTATAAGTGCAAATAGACGACTGCTTGAAGCCGTGGTATAGTATATAGTAGTCGAGATGCATGTATTTTTCCCCACTACAGGCCTATAGTAGGCAAGTATGCAGTTTGGGACACAGCCGAACTCTCTTGTTCGCCGTAAAACGTAAAACTGCCGTGTGTGATCGTGTCCTGTCACAAAATGCGGTGAAAACGCTCACACGACGTTCATAATGTGATTAAGGTGTTTACATGTCTGTAATGCACGTCCATAATACGATTAAAACAGGAGTAATCCACCTGTCGTAATTTGATTAGAGCTTAATTAGATTATGACCATAATTAGATTAAGGTTGCTGTTTACATGGTAGTTTCTTAATCAAATTATGGTCCTAATTAGATTAAGAGTGGATTATTGTTGTCCATGTAAACGCAGTCATTGACTACCTTCCATACAGACAGCAATACACAATGACTTCATAAAATTCTAATTCTAATTCTAAATTCTTGATGATTCGTACCAGTCAGTGGTAAGGCTGCATCGGTCTTCCGCTCTGCACAACAAACGGCAAACCACCTGCGTGTCAACACGGACTTCAGGGAGAAACTTTTCTACGAGCATCCTCCAGTTTGCTTGTTGCCCAGAAAAGCTGAAAGACTCGCGCAGCCCAGCCAGGAGACACCAAATTGTCGTGGAAATTAGACAACACTCTCAGACTCGTCCTCTGAAAGTAAAAAGGTTTATTACAGAAAGATGGTTAATACAGGATAGAATAAAGCAGGATAGAATAATGAGAGCGATCTGAAGCGCTTGTGCTGAACCACTACTATATAAATGAAATGCAGAGCATGACATAATTCTGTGTACCGATAAGAAGCAGTTTGAGGCAGTTTTAGGGTCTTAGAAGAAGTGCAGAAGAACCTTGAACAGAAAAACATATTTGTGTCTCTGTATAGCAGATAAACATTCTGTACTGATCTCAGTGACATGACATGGCCTTCTTAGGCCTTATCCTCAGATGAACATACACAGAACAAGAACAAAATTATTACAAAGTAAAAATTGGTAATTTCCCTCACACTAGCTAACTAACTGTTAACCGGCTAACCGGGTTTTGTTTTTTTTTTTGGTTTTTTTTTTGTTGTTTTTTTTACCTGAGACTAGCTAACCGCTCGTTAATATCAATTTATTTAAGTTCACTGTCTTTGGAGTTGTGTGTAAACTCAATTATGTTATACAGTAAAATGTCCAAATGAGGATGTTATTGAAATTCCTTCTTTCCTTCTGAACCTGCCAAAGTAACTTAATTGAGAGTTAACTTCTGAATGATCGAATCTGATTGGTCAGAAAGTGTTCATTGATCTTCTAGAACTCCAGTCTGTCTATGATGGAGCAGTATCATGTTTTTGAGATGATAGGCAAAGGCTCGTTTGGCCGAGTGTACAAAGGTCGTCGAAAGTTTAGCGGCCAGGTTTGTGCTAACAGCTATCACTATATAAAATATCAATATATATTTATAAATAAGAGACACTGGTCATTTTTAAAGGCAAAATTGGCCGGTGATTATTTTTCCTTCCCCCAGGTTGTGGCGTTGAAGTTCATCCCTAAAGTTGGTCGTTCTGCAAAAGAGCTGCGGAGCCTGCAGAGAGAGATTGAGATCATGCGAGGGCTCAAGCATCCAAACATAGTTCTGCTTTTGGACAGTTTTGAGACACAGCTGGAGGTAATATGTTAAATGCTTTTTAGGTGGTTGTTGAAAATTGCTGCCAGTGTTTCCAGTTTTCCCATTCAAATCTCTTGGTAAAAGACACTGTTACGCAAAACGTAATCATATATTCAGACGTTGCAGCAAAAAAAAATCTCTTTAGCCCCCGAAGGTCATTTGTCTAATTATATTGCAAAAAAAAACTTCTTACTTAATAACAGATCTAATAACAGGGTTTATTGTGCATAGAGAGGCTTCACAGGCCAGGTTTCACATCTGCCTTTCTGGGAGACTCAGAAAATAAAATAGGAAACCCATAAAACTGTAATTGCATTTTTAATTTCCACTATAACAAGGTCATTTGTCTTCCCCTTGCAGGTGGTAGTGGTGACCGAGTACGCTGAAGGCGAATTGTTTAAAATCCTGGAGTATGATGGAAGTTTACCTGAGAGCCAGGTACATAAGGGATACTGTCACAGATAATAATCCATGTTTCTGATCTCTATTTTGAGGCTTGACTCTTTTTATGTATTTATGTATAAAAATCTGAATGGTAATACAGATATTGTAACAAAAAAAACATTTGCTCTCAATTTATTTGCAGCCCTAAAATCTCACAGATCCCCTCTGAAAGCAATCTAATTCAAATATTAGGCTCATTTCTTAAATGTGTGCAATAACATTGTTTGCTGTTTTTGGAAGCCATAGAGCTTTTTTTTAATTTTTTTATTATTTTTTTATTATTTCTGAACTTTCCACTGATAGAACGCAATTAAATCCCAACTTGTTTGGAGTTACTGAGATTTGGATTAAACAGTCAATTCAAAGGACCAGTCAAACAGGCTAATAAATATAGAGAACACAATAATAAATTATTTGGATAAAAATGAGGGGATTTCTGTCAATGTAAAAGATGACAAATTTCACAACCCATGGATATGCTGCACAGACCCTACTTTGAGAACCACTGCATTAAGAGTATACGCTATAAATATTGAAATTTGACAAATAGATGATGAATCAGGCACATGCTCCAGTTGTTGTCATTTCATTACATCATTTTGTTGCGCTCTCTTCAAAAAATTTGCTGGTAACAATTGCTGACATTTTTTAAATTTCCTTTACAATTTTGCAAAACATTTGAATGGAAGCAGCTAATCACTGGTGAAGTTAGTTCCGATATGTCAAAGTTGCAATACAGTACACATGGATGACAGCCAGCTCAACTGAAACAGACACCTGGTTTCTGCGAATAGCCATCTTTCTTACATTCATTGTTTTGCTGTGTGTAGGTGCGCGAGATAGCTTGCCAGCTAGTATCTGCCCTGTATTACTTGCACTCCCATCGTATATTGCACCGCGACATGAAACCCCAGAACATCCTTCTGGGCAAAGGGGGTGTGGTGAAGCTCTGTGACTTTGGGTTTGTACTGCACAAGGCGTAGCAACCATACATTTACTATGTAAAGTAGCAACTATACTATAAATGTCTAGATACTTTAAACAGTTTAAGATTTTTTTTTTAATGTTGCCAATTATTGGATTTATTTATTTATTTATTTATTTTTGTCGCATTGCTGGTAATTTTTTATTTTTATTTTTTTAAGTTCTTTCTAATACTTTTTTCCCCTTAAGAATCAGATGAAAAATAATTCTGGATTTAAAATTCATTTGACTAGATTTCTTACTGGTTGGACACACTCAACTGTTCAGCACATCTCTCATCTTACCCTCCTTCCAGATTTGCTCGGGCCATGAGTGTGTCCACATTGGTGTTGACCTCCATTAAGGGGACTCCTCTGTACATGTCTCCGGAGCTGGTGAAAAAGAAACCCTATGACCACACAGCTGACCTCTGGTCTTTGGGCTGCATCCTCTATGAGCTCCACACGGGGGAACCGCCGTTCTACACCAACTCCATCTTTCAGCTTGTGCAGCTGATCATCAAGGACCTGGTAAAATGGCCAGAGAATATGAGCCAGGACTGCATGGTACGGAGTTTCACAACAACACAAACATTCTCTCTCAGTGTATTTTATAAGTATTTAAATATGGGTAGGGATAAACATACATTTAGACAACACTGTGAATCATTAGTAACAGTGTCTGGAGCTGCACGATAATGACTGCAATAATAATAATGATGATGATGATGATGATGATTGTGGTCAGTACTGAAATCTACTCAGACAAATAAGGAACAAAATAGTTTTGTTTGTTTACTTTTTATTGTTCCCCTTAGAGGAAACTAGTTTTGCAGCAAAAGGTAACAGACATACAGACAATATATAATGTACATCGCACAAATCATAATTCATTTCGGAAATCTACCTATGAAGAGTTCATTAAACCAACAGCCATCGAAACAAACAAAAAAACCTTAAATCGTTTTGTTCTTCCACCCAGCACTCTAAAATGATGCGCAGAAGGCAACAATTGAAATTCTTTATATAAAGGATGATCTAAATTTCTTAAAACTGAATGTGCCTTATTCAAAACCTGTCTGTAATTAACAATCAGTAGGCTGGTTTTGACTTACCCCTATAATTCTTCCTGCCACCTTAACAAGACTATTCAACCTATTCCTATTTGTCAATGTAAGCTTGCCAAACCAAGCTACAATACAAAAGGAAAACACTGATTCAATAAAAGACTTATAAAATAGTCATCATCTTTATTGCACTTTATCATTTTAATAATCTACATTAAATAGGCTTTTCTATATTGTTCCTAGGTTTGAATGAGTTTGAGCGTGTATGAGGTCCCTATGATGGACTGGCTTGACATCCAGGGTGTATTCCCACCTCAAACGCAGGATTAGTCTTCATATACACTGCAATCCTGATCAGGATAAAGCTGTTACTGTTAAGATGAATGAATGTCAGAATGAATTAATAAATAAAATGGCTTTACTTTTATATGATGTATTTTAAGCCTTGATTGCTTACATGTTTTTTTAATTAGTGTAAGACTGGGTCATTGTCCTATTAATTTTGTTTAGTTGTATTTATTTTTATTATTTATGTATTATTTTATATATTGTTTATATAAACATAACTCTGAATATGAATGCAATTAGACTTAAACTGAATATGCAAGCAAATGTAGTTAAAGCATTATTTAATGCACTAATGTCAGTAAAACACAACTTGTAATGGCAGTTATGTTCACATAATTTACAAATTCCAAAATCACGGTTGTGATATGTTTGAGAATATTTGAGAATTACTGTGCAATTAAAAGTGCCATTGAGTTACTAATCTGTGATTATTCTCAATCTCTTAATGTTTGACAGAGTTTTCTGAAGGGTCTGTTAAATAAAGACCCTCAGAAGAGGCTGACCTGGCCTGGCCTGCTTCACCATCCTTTTGTTGCAGATGGAGTCATAGGTAAGAGCATTTCATGGTGCTTTATGGTTTATAAGCTTTTAAGACTACTCTCAAAAATTAAGATGAGTTTCTTAACATACACTACAGGATTGTATGTGAAATGCTGTAATAGATGTGTAATATATTGCATTGTTGTTTTTGGCCAGTTTTACCAGACGAGGGTTTGACAAGCCCCCTGACGATAACACCCAGCCCAGACGTCCAAGCCATGAAGCAGCAGAAGGTGGCAAAAAAATCTGCACCTCGCAATGGAAAGGGCAAAGTACTGCACAAAACCAGAGACATGCAAGACAAAAAGCAGAAAAATAGACAGGTGAGTTGATGCACCACACGAGTTCACTTATGCACTTATGCAATTCTTACTTATGTTGTCATGTTATTTGTTTATTTTTATAAAATACAATTGAATAATTTTATAAACAAACTCTACTCCTCTCATGCATACTGGATAATACAGAGTCAGTCGCGTGATGCAAGTGCTTGTACTAAACTGATGCTAACGTTGGCTAGACAGTCGTCAATTTGAGGAAATGACAAATTCAACTAAAATACTCTTAATGGTGTCACTGACTGTTCAAAAACTCACTGTCTTTCATGAAGTGATCTCTATGGAAGAAAATTTGTATATTGTTTTTCTTGTTTTATGAGCCACATAAACAAGAATTAGGTTTTAAATTTCATTTAACGGGGCATTAAAAGTACTTAAAATTTTAGAATGCCTGCAATAATTTATAATAAATTATTGCATATAATATATGACAGAGTATTTATAGATGGTGTCACATTACAGAAATCAAAACAGAAAAAAAATCACAAAAATATTCCATGTCACCCAGTAAAATATGAGTATCCTGTTTCAAGTTCCTCTAAAGTTTATTCTAACAGTGAGGAGTGTTGGATCTGAAGACCTTTTAAGCAGAAGTGGTGTGTTTTGATTGTCCAGGACCAGGTAAAGAATGGGAAAGCGCTTGTTAACAACCAGCCTCGCACCAAAACTGCCCCGGCTGGAGAAGCCCCCATCAGCAACCATTCATTGGGCAGCACCTTTATAGTGTGTCGAAATTCAGCTCATCCACCAGCCAATCAGCATCAAGCCAATGACGTTGGTGTTGCCAGGTAGTATTTGTGTTCCGAATTTGAATGTAACATGAAAAAAAAAAAAGATGTCTTCAAAAAAATTGCAACTTGCACCAGAAACACTGCAAATGCATTTTTGATTATAAAAGAAGAATCAAAAAATTAAAGGATTATTGAAAGGCTAAAACTGCATCACGTTAAAATATGCTTCATACACAGAATTGTGGGTTTTTTGTGGCGCCCTCAGAGTGAGTTCGGTGCAGTGTAAGGGCCCCATCAGCAGGGACTATGAGAGAGAGTTTCCTTCAGTGGAGGTGGGACCGAGGCTGATGGTGAGATGCTCCAGACCTGGACACACCAGCTTGGCTCCTGTTAGGATGGACAGTGATGTTAGTAATTGTGGAATTTATTACATTTTCAAAGACTTTACAGAAGAAAAGAAAATAAGGATTTCAATGATTGTGAACATTTTAAGGCTAATTTAAATGTTTCAGTATTTAATTGTTTATCAGTATTGTATGGGATATTATGAATAATGTCAGTGGCTGACCCTGCATTGCAGCCTGATTTGTTTGAGGTCCTTCTAGCCTACATCTTGAAATAAGTAAATGTGAACAACTCATGTATATGTAGACATACCTTAAGGTATCATATTTAATCATTTAGCAAATATACTTTAATAGGAACACCTGCACACCTGCTCGTTCATCCAATTATCCAATCAGCCAATCATGTGCCAGCAGTGCAGTGCATAAAATCATGCAGATACAGGTCAGAGGGCTTCAGTTAATGTTAATATCAAATATTAGAATAGAGTAACATGATCTCAGTGACTTTGACCGTGGTAGAGTTGTTGGTGCCAGATGGGCTGGTTTAAGTATTTCAGAAACTGCTGATCTCCTGGGATTTTCACACACAACAGACTGTAGCATTTACAAAGAATGGTGAGGAAAAACAAAAAAACTAAACATCAAGTTAGTGCCAGGTCTGCAGGCAGAAACACCTTGTTGATGAAAGAGGTCTGACTGGTTGGTTTGAGCGGATAGCAACTCAAATAACCACTCTTTACACCTGTGCTGAGCAAAAAAGCATCTCAGAACGCACAGCATGCTAAACCTTGAGGCGGATGAGCTACAAAAGGCCACATCAGGTTCGACTCCTGTCAGCTCTTGACCTGTATCGGCATGATTTTATGCATTGCGCCGCAGCCACCTGTTTGGATAATTGCATGAATGCACAAGTGTACAGGTGTTTCTATTAAAAATGGCAAGTGAGTGTGTGAGGGTTTGTGTGAGGCTGGCGTGGCAGTGCTCTCCAGGGCGTGTCGGGACTTCCCTGAAGCGTGAGGGCTTTCTCGTGCTGTCGGTAAACGCCGTGTGTGAGCTCACCGAGCTGCATCCTCGTCTGCACCCGAGCCTTCTGGACACAGAGAGAGAGCGATTATGAAGAAATACCGAAGTATGGATATCGGAAAGATTAAGGAGAAGCCACGCGCACATGTCATGCGAGCTATTACTCCAAAAAAAAAAAAAAAAAAAAAGCGCTTCCACAAGGCTCTGGACGACAGCTGTCCTCCTGATTGGCCGGGAGCAGATTTCTTTCAAGCCAGGACAAAAGGAAAAAAACCGTCCATTGGCCCGTTCGAATGGAGTCCCACCTCCTCAACCTTATAAAGGGAGGGAGGGAAGGAGCAGAATCCCATTCCTTGCTTCTAGCTCTGAGAGAGAGAAAGTCTTCTATAACCAATTGCACCTAGAAATCTGTCATTTTTGATTACTTCTTTTCTTTATCTTTTCAATTTTATTCATTTTGAACATTTTCTTTTGTTTTCCTTTGTGAAATAACAGAACAAGCCTGCCTGAAGAAGGTTCTGAGGGAACCGAAACCCAAACCTTCCCACAGTTCTTGAAGTAGGGTCAAAGGGCCTCTCCCCTCATGTCCATATATCAACTCAAAAGGAGAGAATCCAGTCCAGGCCTGGGGAACTTCTCTATATGCAAACAGGAGGTAGCACAGCCACTGGTCCCAATCCTTGCCTAACTCACTGATGAAGTTGTGAAGCTTTAAGAGAGTGGACATAAATTTAGTACCTTGATCAGTAAGAATCTGAGAGGGGAACCCCACTCTAGAAAAATGTTGCATCAAGTTGTTGCTACATACTTGGCCTTAATGGACTTCATCAGGAACACTTCAGGCTATCTGATTGCATAATCGTGGTTATGACAAGCATGAATCGATTTCCAGCTCAACTCCTTTCTACAGGGCCCACAATATCCATACCCAGTCTTTCAAATGGTGTATCAATGACGGGTAGAAGTTGTAGTGGAGCTCTATAAGGGCTTTTCATGGAGACTTTCTGACACTCAGGACAACTCAGTGGACTCAAACTGGCGATAAA